>NW_007728211.1:288860-302463 GCF_000696425.1 Galeopterus variegatus
TGCTCCCATAACTCCTACTGTGGCACACTCTGTTTTGTGAGGGTGTTCTTGGATTCCTTCTTCCACTAAACTGTAACTTCTCTAATGGCAAGGACTGCCTCATTCAATATTAAACATCCAATCCCTGGCACACAGTATGTGCTCATTAAACGTGCTATTTTAGTATGGAATGAATGAATCTGTCAATTTGAAAGCAGGCCAATTCGCTAAGACATCAATTTGCCAAATGACAAATTCACAAAATTTACTAATTTATCAAACATGTTTTAAGGATCAGAGTACTGGTCAAAAAATGGCTGTTTAAATAATGGCCACAAACATCTATCAAAGTCAGTGTAGCCCCAAATTACTATGTAAGCCAGGAGAGTTAATGCTGTATCCTAGAAATATTTTATGAAAATAAAAAAGATACTCCAATATAGGACTACACTGAGCATTGAGGACTTCACATGGCATCTCACTGACCAATTAGAGAGAACTCTGTATCCTCACTTTCTTTTAGTATTATACATGGGCTGTACATAGAAGATGCCTACAGAAATAACTAATTACTTTTTTAAATCTAAAATAAATGTAAGAAATTTATCACAGGGCTTCATAAAAGCTAATTATTAATATTACTATTATTATTATTATTATTATCATTACTCAGTTGTCACTTGTGGTTTAACCTAATATTTCCCAATGATATACAATTAAAGTTTAAATTAGTCATATCCACCATAACATTTTACAATGAAATATGGTACAAAGAAGTGCTTCTACAGGTTATAAAATTCACAGTAACTTAAAGAAATGTATCAGAAATCTGAATTTTTTCCTCCCTGTAATTTATAATTATATGCTTGTGATAGTCATTTAATAATACTTTACCCGCTAAAGAAAATAAAAAGGTTAGGAGTACAATATTGTTTTTAGTTAACAGAGTATACATAATTCTTTCACCAAGGTAATAAGAAAATTCTTTCTTAACCAACTTTCTTCACTCTATGCTGAAAACAGACATTTATGCTAACACCTGTGCAGTAGCATCTCAGTCCACAATTCAGGTATACCATGTTTCCATGCTTCCTGAATGAGCTACAATCTAGTAATAAGAAAAGAGAGGAGATATTGTTCTACTTCCCCCTCCAAAAAAATGACTCAAAGATACTGTGAAGCCCACCAAAGCAAACAGGACAATTGTGGAAATCTATATGTACCAAATCCCCTTTGGAGTAGTAGATGTGCATTTTCTCTATAATACAAGCTGTTCATTTCTCCAGTGTACCTCACACACATAAAGGTAAGTATGCAATTGTTAGTTGTGTGCTGGGTTGTAGTTTGGGAAGGGATGACTTCTGGGTATTCATAATCCTTTCCTGTAATAATCAATATTCACTCTTTAGCATTAAAGCTGTTCTTAGATGATGTGCTGCCAACAAGAAACTCACTAAACCATTAGAGACACAAGTTGAAAGTGAAGGGATGGAAAAAGATATTTCTCGAAAATGGAAACCAAAAAGGAGCAGGAGTATTTATACTTAGATGAAATAGCTTTCAAGCTCAAAAAAGTTAAAAAAAAGATAAAGAAGGTCATTATATAATGATAAAGGAATCAATTCAACAAGAGGATATAACAATTGTAAATACATATGCACCCAATTCAAGGGGGCACCCAGGTATATAAAGCAATTACTATTCAGCCTAACAGGAGAGAGAGACTCCAACACAATAATAGTTGGGGACTTTAATACCTCACTTTTAGCAAAGGACAGATCATTCAGACAGAAAATCAACCAGGAAACATCAGAATTAATCTCAACTATAGACCAACTTAACCTAATGGATATTTATAGAACATTTCATCTAACAGCTGCAGAATACACATTCTTCTCAGTAGCACATGGAATATTCTCTAGAGTAGAGCATATGTTAGGACACAAAACAAGTCTCAACAAATTTTAAAAAATCAAAACCATATCACAACAGAATAAAACTAGAAATCAACAACAAAAGGGGCACAAGAAACTATACAAATACATAGAAATTAAACAATATACTCTTAAACAACAAATGGGTCAAGGATGCCCACTTTCTCCACTCTTATTGAACATAGTACTAGAAGTTCTAAGTAGTGCAGTAAGGCAAGAGAAAGCAATAAACTGCATTCAAATCAGAAAGGAGGAAGTCAAACTATTCCTATTTGCAGATGGCATCATCCTATACACAGAAAACCCTAATGACTCCACCAAAAATTACTGTAACTAATAAATTAATTCAGAATAGAGGCAGGATACAAAATCAAAACATAAAAATCAATAGCCTTCTTATTCTCCAATAATGCAATAGCTGAAGAAGAAATCAAGAAAGTAATCCCATTCACAATAGCTACCAAAAAAATGAAACACCAAGGAGTAAATTTAACCAAGGAGGTAAAAGACCTCTATAATGAAAACTATAAAACATTGGTGAAAAAAATTGAAGAGGACACAAATAAATACAAAGATATCCCATATTAATGGATTGGAAGAATTAACATCATCAAAATGTACACATTACCCAAAGCAATCTATGAATTCAACATAATCCCTATCCAAATACCAATGATGTTCTTCACAGAAACAGAAAAATCTATCTTAAAATTTGTATGGAACTACAAGAGACTTCATATAGCCAAAGCAATCTCGAAGAGAAAGAACAAAGTTGGAGGCATTCTACTCCCTGACTTCAAAATATACTATAAACCTATAGTAACCAAAACAGCATGGTACTGGCACAAAAACAGACAAATTGGCCAATGGAATAAAATAGAAAACCCTGAAATAACACCACACATTTACAGCCAACTGATTTTCCACAAAGGCACCCAATATACAATGGAGAAAGGACAGTCTCTTCAACAAATGCTGGGAAAACTGGGTATCCACCTGCAGAAGATTGAAACTAGACCCCTCTCTCTCATCATACACAAAACTCTACTCAAAATGGATCAAAGACTAAATTTAAGACCCAAAACTGTGAAACTGCTAGAAGAAAACATAGGAGAAATGCTACATGAAATGGGAGGGGGCAGTGAATTTTTGAGCAAGATTACAAAGACAAAGCAACTAAAGCAAAAATACATAAATGGAACTATGTCAAACTAAAAAGCTTCAGCATGGGAAGAGACATTGTCAACAAAGTGAAGAGACAACCTACAGAATAGCAGAAAGTGTTTTCAAACCACACATTAGACAAGAGGCTAAAATCCAGAATATATAAAGAACTAAAACAGCTCACTGGCAAAAAAACAAATAAGCCAATTAAAAAAATGGGCAAAGGACCTGAACAGACATTACTCAAGAGAAGATATAAATGGCCAATGGGCACATGAAAAAAGTGCTCAACATCACTAATCATCAGGGAAATGCAAATTAAAACCACAATGAGATATCATCTCACTCCAGTTAGAATGGCTATTTTCAAGACAAAAAACAGCAAATGCTGGCAAGGATGTGGAGAAAAAAGAACTCTTCTACATTGCTTTGTGAGAGTGTAAATTGTACAACCACTGTGGAAAACAGTATGGAGTTTTCTCACACAACTAAAAATAGATCTACCTTATAGCCCAGCTATCCCACTACTGGGTATATACCCGAAGGAAATGAAATCAATACATCAAAAACACATCTGCACTCTTGTGTTCATCACAGCACTATTCACAATAGCCAAGAGATAGAGTCAACTTAAATGCCCATCAATGGATGAATGTATTAAAAAAAATTTTTTTAAACGTGGTTTATATACACAATGAAATAGTACTCAGGTATACAAAAAAAAAGTGATATCCTATCATTCACAGCAACATGGATGGAACTGGAGACCATAACGTTAAGTGAAGTAAGTCAGACACAAAAGACAAATACCACATAATATTACTAACATATGGAATCTAAAAAAACGAAGAAGTGGTTCTCTTAGAAGTACAGAATAGAATAATGTGTTACTAGAGGACCAGGGATCCAGTGTTTTTGTTATGTTGACCAGCTTTGTAACCTTGACAAGGGATTGTATAAATTTTGAGCAAGTAGAGATCTTCTCAGCCCAAGGAGCTTGCTCAGCTTCCCACTGGGTGTGGGTTAGCTCCATACCTGCTCTACTGCTCCTGCCTTTCCATAAATAATAAGTAGTAAGATACTCCCAAGTAGAATCTTACTATTTGTAAGATACTAATAAATTTTATATTCAAATATTTTGACATTTATTTATACATGTTTGTACATGTTTCAATACACAATGTTGTTTCAGTACAACATACTGGAAATGTGGTAGACTAATGGGCACAAAACTATGCTATCTACCCTAAGTGAATCATTGTACACTATATGAATGTATTGAAATGACACACTGTACCCCACAAATATGTACAAGTAAATGCTAAAATATTTTGAATAAAGAAATTAAGTTAAATTAAATTAATTTTTTAGAAAAACTGTCCTTAGAAGCTTTTCCTTGCTAACATTCATTCTCCATTTCAACAGCAAACATTCTGCCTGATTCATAGTTATGTTTTTCACTTGCACATGTTTCCATTGGGTGTTTATTATTATGACCACCCATTGCATGTTCACTGATGGCAGAGACCACATCTAATCTCCAGATCCTCACTCACTACATTATCTGTGGATGCTGAGTCACTGCTCATTGATTGACTGACTAAACACAATGCACTTAAAGGTATTCCTTAAAAAGCATTTTTATGAGGTAACATTTCCTGCAACTGTAGGGAGTCTGATGTTTTTGGAATAGTCATCTCCTGGTTAAAAGTGGTCCCAAGCATTTCACCTTCCTGCCTTTCCTGAGCTGAATGTGACCAGAGTGTCTTCTCAGTATTCTCTGAACAAAACAGAGAAATAAGCTGTTCAGAGGACCTTGGAAGGAGGATTAGCAGAAGAGAGTGGCTAAGAGTAGGAACATCTTTAAAATTCAAGTATCTTACTATGTTTAAAGCTCAGGCTGAGCAGTGAAAAAATAACAGAATTTTTCCAACTGTAAGCACACTCAGTCAGAGGGTAGATCTGAAAACCTCTAGTCTAAGGTTCCCATGTAAAGATGTGTGAGAATCGAATGATTCAGCAGATTTTAAGTGCCTATTTCCGTAGGCAGAGGTTAAACTTAATGTCAAGTGTTGAGTGAGGTTTGACTGCTTTTCCAGCTGCCTGGGACATCTCTGTAAACACAGGAGTTAGAGATGAATACAACTCATTTATTCATGATGTTTTCATGACTTAAACCTTCTCACATGTGCCTGGACCAGAGGAGCTCTAGAATGTCTGAGCAAGACCCAGCATGATTTATGGAGAGGTTTCCCCTCTCACACTAAGACCACAGGCATTTCAGGTAGAGGCAGTCCAAGATGGCAGGAGAAAGCAACTTCCTTTACTAGGCTGGAGAAATGAGTACAGGACACTCTAGGACAGACAGCGTAGGGAAGCTAGATACTACTGAAAAGATAGCCTGCTTAATGAAGGCTAAAGAGCCTCCTTTTGGAAGAAAAAAAGAAAATTCCTACTAATGCAAAATGGCCATTTTAATGCCTGGGTCTATAACCAAAAGAAATTTTATTTTTGTGTTCAGCATAAGAGAGAAGAAATAACATACTACAGACTTGGGAAAAGGTAAATTGGGTTTTTTTGTTTTTTGGTTTTTGGTTTTTTGGCCTTTGGCAGAATATTTTTTAAACTAAAGATTGCTCCTCTACAGACCGTTTGACCATTCTTCCCTCTTACAATTGGCCCTTGGATGAGCTGACACTTCATTTAACTATAACATAGTTTTCCTCTCTCCCAAGCTCTAGCCAAAGAGATAAAAGTTGAATGTGTTTCCTCATAATTTTTTATTGTGAATAGGACTTTTTTATTTTTCAGAAACTATTTGGGAGCATATCCTCTTTTTACCATTAATGACACTAGCCAACTACCAATTCATTTTACATACTGGATGTCCAAAGGAAATAACTTTCGACTGGCATAAATTGATACTGAAATAACTTTTGCAATTGAATTGTGAACAGTGACCATGACACTGTGAATTTACATTTGCGGAGTTTTGATGAACAAAATATTTAAAATAAATAAAAATGCAGAATATAAAATATTCTAAAAAATTTAAGATATCTGAAGAGTATTGCCACTCATTTTATTTCCAAAGTTTGTTGTGATGCCCAAGGCAAAAATAAACACAAACTCCAACGAAAATTTTATAAATGTGTTGCTCTCTTCAAGCATTAAAAATCTTTTTCTTAAAATTTATAAAATAAACTTAAATTTTAAGGATCATAAACTCTGTGAACATCTCTCCAAAGTCCACATGAAAATGGGTAGGAAAAGCCACTCGTCTGTACATAATGAAGACTGCATAAATTGTCTTGAAGCAATTTAATTTTTCTCTGTCATTATTTCAGCATAGTGAAACTATGTCCCCATCTCCACCAGCCTTGCCAGAAGGGCACCGCCAGGGGAGAAAACCAAGTTAATGAGGGGTGGGAGAAGACACCACGGACCATCTGAGTCCTGGAGACATATCTGAAAACCCATCCTAGGAGATTGCCAGACGATCATAGCACATGTAACACCATGAAAAAAACAACAAATCATAATTTGGTTGATTTCCAATAATTTTTTAAAGTATTTTTAAGGAAAAGGGGTTAGTTAATTAAAAGATTATTTCAAAAACTAAGAAGGCAGCCAGTAGCAGTACCTGATATTTTAAATTAAACAGCATTAGAAAATTGTTTCTCTTTGTGTCGACCTGCTTTTGACAATGAAGGGAATCAAGCTGGTGAAAGACTAATCAAACCTTGATGGGTATGGGACTGTCTTGAAATAAACTCCTCCCCTGGGTTTTTAAGGCATCAGCTCCAGCAGATGAGCCCTGCAGTCAATCAGATGTGTTGTTGCATCATATAAATGACACCCACTGGACTTGCCTTATTTGCTCTTATGAAATTCCTGTCAGTTTTGAGACATAAATAATTCACGCAGAGGTTGCCAATTACTATTGTGTCACCAACTCACCACCATTTGTTTTGTTCATCAGAGTATTTTTTTTTTTAAACTTCCAGACTCAGAGTAAGTTTCTTGTTAAAGTGATTTTTTCCCTTCTATTTCTTCCAAACCAGTTTTATTTATATTTTGAAAAAATTACATGGACGTTTATCATTTAGAATGCCTTTTGTGTCTCTTTAACTCCTCTCTACAAAAGTTCAAATATAATACAGTTGGGAATTAAATAGTACAAGCAATTACATAAGAAAAATGGAGCAAGCACTTTCAGTATTTTTTTAAGAGCCATAAAATTCCCAGAGTACAATCAACACATTTAAAAATCCAAGAGAGAGAATTACGATGCTCACATCAGCTTAATAACTGAAATGAATCCAACATTTCCATTTTAAAGCCACTAATCCAAGAAAAAAGGGGAGATGAAACAAACTCAGACAGCTATAAAAGAGCTATGTTTGGGACTGAGCATCGTGTCTTTGTCTTAAGTTTAGAGTTACCTCTTATAGAGCCAGAAGTTGCTAGATGGGCTGCAAGGTCGTGTTGCTTTCCTGATCCTGTCCCCTTTGTCATTAGGAGTTTGATGAACAATGGCATTTGTGTCTATATCATTGACTCCACTTAGTAAGAATTTTAGTATGATGAAGTGCATGCATTTACTAGTCTTTTTTCAGCTCTACATTGTACATTTTAAATCATTATCAGAATGTTTTTCTTTGTATGCTTTTAAGCACATTGTCACAAGTTCTATATAGTTTTGCTAACTGCAAAAACAAATCTACTGAAAATTATTAACAGGAGCATATCTTATCCTTGGACACAAGCACCATCCAAAACTGAAGGTATTTCATTTTAGTTCTCCTCTTCACACCTCAATAAGAAAAAAAAAAAAAAATCCAAACTCTGAATTAGTCATTGACCTTCTTCTGCAGTTTAAATTGCTGTTCTGTGGTGATTAAATGAAGCTCGGCCAGAGCCAGTCAATATATCATTAGTCCCATCAAAACTGTTTTGTCATAGCAAAGACCCAAACTCAGTGATTATTCCCATTATCAAAATCTTAGTTAGCCACTCTAAGAAAAGCATACTTGGTATTTCTGAAAGATAAACCACACTGTTCAAATGACTTGTGACATCTTCCTACAAAGTTTCAGTTTCATGAGCTCTTTCCTCACTGTTAAGATTTGGAGAGAATGGCCCTGATGAAAGGTTTCCAGATTTAGCAAATCAAAACACAGGATTCCCAGTTATATGTGAATTTCAGATAAACAACAAATAATCTTTTAGTATAAGCACGTACCAAATTTTACATTAAAAAAAATTTGTTGTTTATCTGAAATTCACATTTAACTGGGCATCCTGTATTTTATCTGGCAGCCCTATGTGATGGCATCACTCACTATTAAGTGGAGACGTGAGACCAAAGAAGAGATCAGTGGCTGCACGTGACTCAACTACAAGCTGAAAGTCAGGTGGTAGCCAGCACAGAGGCTTTTTAAAATATTTTTTCTGCAGGCGAAGAGAGATTTGGCTGGCAAGGTTAATGCAATTTGGCTCTAGAGAGAGGCTGGGCCCTGAGGAGAACAGTGACCAACAACAAAGGAGTCAGCAGTGCTCCTGGGCTGCTTGGAAAGAACACACACCTGCTCCCGATGGGTGGCCACCATGAGGTGGCTTCCCTGTGAGTATTCTTTCCCATACTAATGATATGCAACAAAAATAGTTAGGCGAGGCCTTTAAAAAAAGGCCTTGAATGGAGAAATTAGCCATCCAGTTTGTTCTAATAATTACTCTTCTTTAGGTATTTCTGACTGTTCTTCTACCCAATCATTCAAAGGAGTCAAAGCACAAACATTTATTACTTGGAGCAGACTTTGTTTTGGAGAAATTTCCTGAGTTTTTAGCACAAATCTCAATTATACATTTTGTCAAGAATATATTAAAATAGTAGAAAATAAATTGCATTTACATTCCATGTGTAATATGCAAAATTGTAGATAAATATAAAGAGATGGTGGAAGGAGATAGGCAACAATTAAGGCTAACTGGCATTTTGAAGATAATAATTTTTGCAACATTTTTTTAAAAAACATGATTCTTGCATTTATCTTCAGTTTGATGACTCTAAGCCCTATTGTGTCCAGTGCCCATGAAAATTTCTAAATATGGGTTTTATGAGTCCCAAAGTAATCTATTTTGTGTTCCTCTTTGCAGCCTTAAAGACATTATTAGGTAAAAAGCATATAGGAAATTGAGAGTATCGTTTACCTTGGTATGGTTTCTCTCTCACTTATTATTATCTCTATCTTTCTTTTTTCTTTTAAATCTAGTCACATAGAAGCTAGTAGGCAGGTGAACATTTAATTTATGAAGGAATTAGTATAATTTTCATAATTAATATTAAGGTGTTCTTAATCAGTAAATAGATACAAGACCTGTGCTGTCTAGTATGGTGGCCACTAGCCACATTCAACTACTTAAATTTAATCTAAAGTTGATCAAAATTAAATAAAATTTAAAATTCAGTTCTTCTATCACACTAGATACTTTTCAAGTGCTCAGTAACCACATGTGGTTAATGAGTACTGTTTTGGACAGTGTAGCTATAGGACATTTTTATCATCACAGAAGCTTCTATTAGACAGTGTTGTCTAAAGACTATTACATTTTCATACTGAACTAGGAAGGATGTGCACACTTTTAGGTACTACTTTGTTCAACAGCTATTATAGGAAAATAGAAAAAGAAAAAAAAGAAGAAAATAAAAGACATACCTGAATGATTTAGTTGGAGAAAATTCACTAGGTTAGGCACCACAAATGCAACAATTTCAGGATAGCTTTTATAAAGTAAAGACAGACAGACATATATTTAAATATGCATTTCAAACATGATTAAGGATTGCTATTACAATGGTTATTAAGAGTATTAATATTAAGAATTGTAGGCTTTTCAAGTAAGCCTGTCAGGGTAAACTCCATTTACCACTTTCTAGCTGTTTGCTCATAGGCAAGTTATTTAATCTCTCTGTGCTTCTGTTTTCTCATCTACAAAATGGGGGTACCAGCAGTACCTATCTTTTTCAGCAGGGCCATCTCAACTATGAGATCAGTGTTCCCTGGAGTCGTACAGCATACATCCTGTGCAACTGTAAATCAGCCTTCTTCATTAAAAAACAAATTCACTTAAAAGACAGACATTTTGTGGCATATATTAAAGCACTCAATTAATGTTAGCTACACTTAAACTATTTCTCAAAAGGAAATTTCCCAAAGGGAAGAATCAAATAGCAGAATTTGAAAGTCATTCATAACTGGGGTTACCAACCAACCTGGTTCTCCCTGGACTGAAGGGGTTCTTGGCATGTAGAAATTTCAGTTTTAAAACTGGAAAAATCCCAGGCAAACCAGGATAAGTTAATTTCCCATAAAAAAAAAAAAGAAGGAATATATTTAACCACAGAAATACCCAGAAGTGAATAAAGTTTACTCACTCTATTCAATGATCACCAATATTAGTAACAACATCTGGCTAAACATTATGAATTCTTCAAGCTAAATGTAAGGATCAGTAGATGAACGGGATTAACATAGTCTTTCTTGGCATTAATGTGGAGATCTGCATGAGACCCAAAGTTGTCCAGCTGGAGCAGAAAATAGCACAGTCCCTGTGGCTTGTGGCTTTTTAAAAAATAGCATTGGCCATCTCAGCATAGGATCAGATGGCTGAGGTAGGATTGGTGGGTTTTTTTTTTTTTTTGCTTTTTACCTTTCTTTCCTTTTTTGACTGGAGTGAAAAGGTTTGAGCATATCCCACTAGCCTCTTGCCCTGGAAACCTCAACTCCAAAGAAAACTGCTGACCAGGAAATGTCTAATTGCTGACTGAAGGGCATCTTATTGTTTTATTGCTCTATGTATTTTTTACAAACCGTAAAAGAAATGTATTTTCTCCCTCTCTATTTATTGCATCGCCATTGTTCAAATGCAATCTACACCTTGGTACTTGGAGAAATGAGATGAGAAGTGGTGTTGGTAATGGTTTTAATTAAATGAAGTATTTATGATTTCCTCTAAAGCCCTTTTTTTGCACAGCCTAGAGCAAGAACACAGTAGGGAGGCAGCAGTCAAATCAGTAGAAGAGAAATAGAATTAGCACGGTGGTCCTAAAACTAGCACATTGCCATCTAACTCTACATACAAGTCTCCTTTCAATTGAGCACTAGATTGGATTTTATTGAGCAAGCCCCAAGCGCTCAATGCTTTTGTGTCTCGTGGACCACAGCATTATTGCTTGTCCACATTTAGTTGGAATGCCAAGAGATCATAAGGGAGGATAACAGGTCATTCCAAATAGATATCTCCTTAACCACAGAGGTTGAATGTGTCTATTTTCAATGGGAACGTTTTCTTACTTAACAGCTCTATTTCTTAAATAAGGGAGGATAACAGGTCATTCCAAATAGATATCTCCTTATTCTGCAGAGGTTGAATGTGTCTATTTTCAATGGGAACGTTTTCTTACTTAACAGCTCTATTTCTTAAGTGGTATTTGGGTTGTCTTATTTCTTCCTCATCAGGAGAGTGGTCAGTGTGAACTCCTGGACATAAAGAAAAAGAATATTATCCTTTTTTTCCTTACTTGTTTTCAAGTCAGCATTTTTGATCTTTGTTCTTATAAACAGTGTGCAAAGATTTATACCAGACTATTCTTTAACCAGTTTATTCTTATTAAATGAAACACTGATGGGAGGTGGAGTGGAGGTACGTATTGGATTATTAAAATTCATTTAGAACACACTAGGGGAAAAGGCAACCTGAACACCAAAAAAAAAAAAAAAGCCTTCAATTTCAGCAATGATGGAGAGCAGCAGGAATAGGAATAAATTTCTGAAAGCAGAAAGAGATGTCACTCTTATTTAACTTTATTTGGTATAATTTGAGGAGAAAGTGGGAAGAAATAGCAGTTTTATCTTTTGGATCACCAGGATCAATGTTAAAATCAGTTTCGATTCTGAATACTCAAACTGATCGGCATATGATATATGTTAGAAGAGTATTAGGAGAAAAAAGAAATTATTAAAATCAAATGGGGGTTACAACATAGAGTCTCTTGTTGATACTGGAAAGCTTACTATGCAAAATTCTTTGACTTTAAAAGCTGTTAGATAAACCCTCATGGCTAATAGTTTTGATCATCAAATTTGTATCATGTAACTATATAATTTTAAACAATAGGTCAAGGATTGAGTTTTCTTCATAGATTCCACATCATTAGTCCTGCTCACAGTATTAGTCTTCAACAAGCACCCTTAGAAACTCGAGGCAGAATACCAATCAGGCCAACAAACCATTCTTTCTCTCCCGCGTAGGAGCGCCTTTGAAGGAAATGAAGTTTCGTGGTATAGTAGATGAAAAGACCCAGGCTTTGGGATGGAAATAGGACTGAAAAAGTAGTGAACAAGGGAGAGATTTTCTAAGTGGATAATGAGTTAAGTGATTGATACCTAATTTAGCTATTCTGCTACCTTGTAGTGCAATCTTTCACATTTTATGTCTCTTGGTTTTCTGTCTGCAAAATCAGAAACAGCAATACTACATTGATATGAGGAAAACTCCGGGTGATCTCACCAAGTTTTGCAAATTACCACAGACACTTGGGCCTAAGGCTTGAAAGAAAATAGGCCATGACTAAAATAAATCATGTTCCAGGAAGATAAGTTGTTTCATAAAAATTAAAACTATTACCCCTGGCAACTGTACTGGACTTCTCAAATCCTCTGATGCTCACTGGAATCAGAGCCTGACACTATTAGGTGAGAAAACACTGCAGAAAATTCTGTAGATTAATAAGGGTTCTTAATTTTTTTAAACCTATGTATCTGTAAAACTGTATCTAGAGATACCTCTTGGAGTCAAGATAGGAAAGTCTACTTCAACATGAGAGATACTTTTTCTGAACATTTTCTGTGAAGATAATTCAGTACTGTCTTTCAGTAACAGTTCCAAGTTTCCTATATATTTCATGTAGTTGTTGAAATAAATTGCTAAGAAAACTGAAGATAAAGCAACTTGCTAGTAGAAAGAACCATGTAAATGCAAACTGATACTGTCGTAACATTGTGGAAGTGGCTCTCCCAGTGGCTTAGAGCTAACTGACTATAGTTTCCAGAGATTCTGTCTACCTTTGACCCCGTGTTCACCAAAAATTGGATGAAAGTAGAAAACTTCTCTTTCAAAAGGAGGTTTGTGGGCCGGCCCAGTGGCGCACTGCTACGGTGCGCCACTTGGGGAGCGCGGCAGCGCTCCCGCCGAGGGTTCGGATCCCACATACAGACCAGTTCCCGCTCACTGGCTGAGTGAGGTGCGGGCGCGGCGCCGAGGGTTGTGATCCCGTTGCCGGTCCCGGTCTGGTATGGGCGCGACACTGAGGGTTGCGATCTGTTGCCGGACACGAAAAAAGAAAAAAGAAAAAAAAAAAAAAAAAGGGGGTTTGTTTGAAGGAGATTTTTTTTCAATTGAAAATTCTTTTTTATAACTTCCCAAAATTTAAATGCAAAACTAGGGGAAAAAAAAAAAAAAAG
>NW_007728211.1:302741-305217 GCF_000696425.1 Galeopterus variegatus
GGAACAAAAAAAAAAAAAAAAAAAAAAAAAAAAAAAAAGGAGGTTTGTTTGAAGGAGATTTTTTTTCAATTGAAAATTCTTTTTTATAACTTCCCAAAATTTAAATGCAAAACTAGGGGAAAAAAAAAAAAAAGCAGAGAGGTTAATAGCCAAGCTGGTAATAGTTTAGCATTCTGATGTCGTCGCCACCTCAGCTTTCAGCAGATTATCCAATGCATCTGTTATTTAGATTAATTAATGCCAAATAATTTTATCTGGAGGATTAATCCTTATTTTAGATATATTTAAGGAAGTCATAATCTCAGATCAAATTTATTTTTCCTCAGAAATATTCTTTATTTATTCCATTCATACTTATTGACTGTCTGCTATGTACAATGTACTATGCCCAGTGCTGTAGCAAAACTGCTTCTCCTTCCCCCTTCACCTTCCTCTTTATGGAAGAATGGTGATGGGTGGGAGAATGTGGCATGTCCTGGCACCAGCTTTCTAACTGGCCTTTACTCTTCCTCTTTCTTGCCTCCTCCTTCACCTTCATTTCAATGGCAGCTGAGTTTTAGGCAGGTACAACTAGGAGATGGTTAGCTATGGGGAGGAGGGCAGTATGCAAATAAGGAAATAAATTGTGGATAAAAGAGCCAGGTTTGTCATTGTTGGAGGATGGTGTTACAAATGTGAAAAGGAGAGAGAGCCCTGAGTTGGTGAACTGGAATTGTAGGTATGACCGTGAACTCATAGTAGGAAGGTAGGTAGATAGATAAAGAGAGAGAGAGAGAGAGAGAGAGAGGTGTGTGTTTGTATACATACACAAAATTTTCTAGCTCTTCCCGTTGAGAAGGCCTAGCAGTAGTGCAATTGCAATAAACACAACTAGAATTCAGATAACAGTTTCTAAATACCATTCTTCATTAAAAGGAACTAGGACTCTCTGGAGAAACAGTTGACTGCTAGGTCTAGGTAAGGGAAAGTAGAAAGTGAGCATGGGTGATCTTATTGCACCAGAAAGTAAGAAATTTCTCAAAGAATGATCAGGACATGTCAAATAAAACAAGTAGCCAGAAGAGACTGAAGAGGATCCTGCTTGCCAACTGCAGGAAAATTTGTGCATCAAAAATAAATGAGATTAATGGACTGTAGCTCTTTGCATTAAACACGAGAATTTATACAGATAATAAGCATATTGGCAAGAATGGAAAGTTCTACCTTATGGTAGCTTGCCAACTAATAACTAGATGAATAATGGGATTAGAAAAGCACAATTTGGAAACCACAATCATAATAATTGATTCAGGCAAGAATCATCATTAGTATTAAAAACTGGACAGTAAAATTATAATGAGGAATAGAATAATTTACATAGTCTCAATGTATCTCTCTGCAATATACTTATTATGTCATAAATATAACATACTTTTAAATTAAATTTACATTGGAGAACCCTGAAAGACCACATCTTAACCAAGTTAATCAGAGTTAACACCACCAGTAATCACTTCTGTGACATTCCTGCCCAAAATTCATAAATCATGAGGAACCATCAGATAAAGCTAAATTGAGAAACATTCTACAGAGTAACTGATCTGTACACTTCAAAAAGGTGGACATTTTATAAGTCAATAATAGACTGAGGAACTATTCATGATCGAAAGAAGCCAAGCACATGACAACTAAATACAGTACATGATCCTGAACTGGATCTTGGGCCTATAAAGAACATTATTGGAGCAACTGGAAAACTTGGAATAGAGTCTATAGATTTGATGTTAATATTGCTAATTTTTAAATTTTGATCATTTTGCTGAGACTACATAAGGAGATAATCCCTGTAATTAAGAAGTAAACACTGAAAAGGTAAAGAGTAATGAGGCATCATGTCTAAATTTACTCTCAAATGGTTCAGAAATGTAAACAACTGAGGAATCTAAGTAAAGAGTACACTGGAACTCTGTGTATTTTAGTACAACTTCTATGTATATGAGAGATACTTTTTCTGAACATTTTCTGTGAAGATAATTCAGTACTGTCTTTCAGTAACAGTTCCAAGTTTCCTATATATTTCATGTAGTTGTTGAAATAAATTGCTAAGAAAACTGAAGATAAAGCAACTTGCTAGTAGAAAGAACCATGTAAATGCAAACTGATACTGTCGTAACATTGTGGAAGTGGCTCTCCCAGTGGCTTAGAGCTAACTGACTATAGTTTCCAGAGATTCTGTCTACCTTTGACCCCGTGTTCACCAAAAATTGGATGAAAGTAGAAAACTTCTCTTTCAAAAGGAGGTTTGTGGGCCGGCCCAGTGGCGCACTGCTACGGTGCGCCACTTGGGGAGCGCGGCAGCGCTCCCGCCGAGGGTTCGGATCCCACATACAGACCAGTTCCCGCTCACTGGCTGAGTGAGGTGCGGGCGCGGCGCCGAGGGTTGTGATCCCGTTGCCGGTCCCGGTCTGGTATGGGCGCGACACTGAGGGTTGCGATC
>NW_007728211.1:306217-322187 GCF_000696425.1 Galeopterus variegatus
CTCAGCCAGTGAGCGGGAACCGGTTTCCACATGGGATCCGAACCCTCGGCGGGAGTGCCGCTGTGCTCTCAAGCGGCGCACTCTCCGGTGTGCCACCGGGCCGGCCCTCTACAGCATTTTAGAGGAGGGACAGATGTCATTCAGTTGGGGCAGAGGGGCAGAAAGAGTAGGATTGAGTAGCATCTGAAGTGAAACTAGAAAGCACGGTCTTGAAAGCCAAACTGCACGCTTCTCTCTTTGAAACTTCCAATGGGCAGAAAAGCTTCTGGCGAAGGGAGAGCCAGGATGGAAACTTTCAGGATGAGCCTTGCACAGCAATGGCTCAAAGAATCAGGATTATAAACCAGGATGGAGAGCCAACATAGAACCTGAGATAAGGTTTTTAAAATTCATATAGAAAAATATTTTAGACCCAGAGAATCTGCGAAAAATTGTGACTCAAATTGCACAGGAAGACAGAACTGAGCAAGCTGTCTGTGAATGTAATGTGACGTGGTGCAAATCTAGACCAGGAGCCAGATATGGGGACTCTGGTCTCAGTAACACCATTGGGTAACTATGTGGCTCAGACAAGTAAATTCACCCTTTCAAGGCTTCAATTCCTTCATTTATAAAATATGTGGTAGGAGGTGGTTAGAATAATGATCTATAAAGTCTTTTCCTTCTCTGAAAGCAGTATGGGATCAAGCTGAGGATAAGCAGTGAAGATAAATTAGACAAAACACTCCAGAACACACAAGCTCAGGAAATATGGATTAACTTAAAAGACAATTGAAAAGCCTACCTCCCCTGGGGGTGCCTTTAAAGGTTGTCCTAGAGAAGCAGGAGCAGGGTCCAACTTGCCAGGTCAGCCTGGGTCTGTGACTTTGTCCACTCTGGTCAGCACCTCCTTCCACCTTAACTATCTTGAGAAAAGTTACTGGAATCCACAATTGTTTGTTCATTTGTTTTTATTGAAACATAATTGATTATACATATCTGTGGGGTACGGAGCAGAATATCAATACCTGTGCTCAATATGTGGTGATCAAAACAGGACAATTCGTATATTCATCATTACACAATGTAATCATTTTTTGTGGCCCTTTACCAATTTCTCACTAGCCTCCCCGCACCCATTCTTCCTTCCACATCCCTGGTAACCTCAGCTCTGTTCTCTCCTTTTGAAAGTTCAACATATTATCGTGATTGTTGTATTTCTCTTTCTTTCTTTTTCATTTAGTTGTTTAGTTTTTTAGTTCCCGCTTATGAGTTAGGACATGTGGTATTCCTCCTTCTATGCCTGGCTTATTTCACTTAACATAATTTTCTCTAAGTTCATAAATGTTGCTGTGAATGACAGAATTTCATTCTTTTTATGGCAGAGTATTATTCCATTGTGTATATACTCCACATTTTCCTCATCCAGTCATCCATCTATGGACATTGAGGTTGGTTCCAACTCTTGGCTACTGTAAATAGAGCTGCAATTAACATGAGTGCCAGTATCCTTTTGACATGATGATTTCCATTCCTTTGGGCAGTGTAATTGCTGGATCATATAACAGTTCTATCTGTAGGTGTCTTCTTACTGTTTTCCATAATGACTACACTAATTTACAGTCCCACCAACAGTGTAAGAGAGTTCCCCTTTCTCCAGATCCTCACCAGCATTTGTTATTCTCTGTCCTTTTGATAATGGCCTAACTGGTGTGAGATGATATCTCAGTGTAGTTTTGATTTACATTTCCATGATGCTTAGTGATGTTGGGCTTTATTTCATGTGTTTATTGGCCATTTGTGTATCTTCCTCTGAGAAATGCCTATGTAGCTCCTTTTCCCATTTTTTTTAATTGGTTTACTCTTTTTTTTTTCTTTTCCACTGTTAAATTGTTTGAGTTTGTTGTATATTCTGGATATTAATCCCTTGTCAGATAAGTAGTTTTCAAATATTTTCTCCCATTCTGGAGGTAGTCTTTTTGCTCTGTTAATTGTTTCTTTTGCTGTGCAGAGATTTTTAGTTTGATATAATCTCACTTGTGTATTTTTTCATTTGTTGCCTGTGCTTTGAGGGTCTTGTTGATAAAGTCTTTGCCCAGACTACTTCCTGAAGTGTTTCCCCTATGTTTTCTTTTAGGAGTTTTATAGTTTCATGTCTTATATTTAAGTCTTGAATCCATTTTGACCTGATTTTGGTACATGGTGAGAGGTACAGTTTCATTCTTCTACATATGGATGTCCAGTTTTCCCAGCACCATTTATTGAAGAGGAAGTCATTTCCCCAGTGTATGTTCTTGGTGCTTTTGTCAAAGATCAGTTGGCTGTAAGTATATGGGTCAATTTCTGGGTTCTCTCTTCTATTGCATTGGTCCAAGTGTCTATTTTTATGACAGTACCATGTTGTTTTGTTTAGTATAACTTTGTAGTATAATTTGAAGTCAGATAGTGTTATGCCTCCAGCTGTATTTATTTATTTATTTGTTTGTTTGTTTGTTTGTTTGTTTGTTTTTCTTCAGGATTGCTTAGGCTATTCAGGGTCTTTTACTATTCCACATGAATGTTAGGTTGCTCTTTCTATTTCTTTGAAGAACATCATTGGTATTTTGAAGGATATTCCATTAAATTTGTATATCACTTTGGGTAGTATGGACATTTTCACGTATTAATTCTTCCAATATAAGAGCATGGAATATCTTTCCATTTTTTGTGTCCTCTTTAATTTCTTTCAGCAGTCATTTACAGTTCTCATTGTAGAGATCTTTCACCTCCTTGATTAAATTGAGTCCTAGGGTTTTGTTTTTTGTGTGGTTGGTTTTTTTTGGTTTTTTTTTTTTTTTTTGGTGACTATTGTAAATGGACTTGATTTCTTTTTCTGCTAGTTTGTTTCTAGAGTATTAAAATGCTACAGATTTTTTCATGTTGATTTTGTATCCTGCAACTTTACTAAAATCATTTACTAAAATAATTTACTCTAACAGTTTTTTTGTAGAAGAAGACAAAGATGCCCACTCTCACCACTTCTACTTAAGATAGTATTGGAAGTACTAGTCAGAACAATCAAGCAAGAGAAAAAAATAAAGGGCACTCATATTGGAAAAAATGAAATCAAACTGTCCCTGTTTGCAGATGGCATGATCCTATACATACAAAAACCTAAAGAATCTAGATTCTGCCATTTTGTGAGGTAACTAATACTCAAATACTTTTTCTTGAGAAATTCGTGTTTACTTTATTCTAGAGTGCATCTTATAAATGAAAACATATATCAGTTCAACACCAAAACATCAACAATACATCCAGCAAAAGGCAAAGACTATCAAAATGGTCAACAAAGCAAACCCTTTCCTCTGCCATTTTCAAGATACATGCCTATAACAAAATATACAAAATGCAGTCAAAATTACACAATATTCATATTAGCACAAATTCATTTTGATTTAAGTGTCCAACAAAAGAGAATTGTTTAAGTACAGGATGGTGCACTTCTATAGAAGAATACTATATAGCCAATAAAAATCATATTCTCAAAGATTTATAGAAAACACTCCTGACATCTTGGTAAATGGGGTTCATTTAAAGTAGAGCAAATAAGACTCAAATCCTGACACCAAAGAGGGGCTATCCCTTCAGTCCATAAAATCAAATTGTTTTATTTTCAGTCCTAAAATAAATATTTTCAAACAACCCATTTGAATATTAAGATCCTCCCAAATAAACAAGGTGGTCATAGAGAGAGATCCATGGGAGAAATCCTTTATTAAGCATCTGTAGCCTAAAGTCCTCATCTTTGCTTAGAAGAATGAAGTTGAGGTGAACTCATCACTATCCATCACCTTCAAACCAAAGGTTCATCAACCTGGAGCACATGGGCCCAGTCAGGCCCTTCATTTTTCTTGCATAAGTTTCATTGTGAAAATTATTGCACAAACTCTCCAATGTCCTTTACCTGGCTCCAGGCAACCAAAGGGACTTGAGTTGGAAATTGCCTGTGAAATGCCAACAGTATGGATAGATAGGAGACACAGCTGTTTCTTCTGACAAGCATTATCCTGCATTATCTGAATTGGTTGCCTAAATTTACCAAGAAAATCTGAGCATAGCAAAGTCACTTGACATCTATATGCCAATGAGCACTGGAAATTGTAAGAGAAAATTCATACTGGAAATAACATCGTTTACTTTTATTTACTTTCTCCCATTAGTGGCAAGGCCTTTGAATTTGGAAACCAAATTATTGTAGACAGACAAACTACCCATTGGCTAAAATAATAAGAATAATAATCTTTTGTGCATCATTGCTAACAGCTTAGATCTGGTAGTGTTAATAAACAGATTTCTCAGTAGTGTCTGTTACTAAATGCAAAAAGGAAAATAGTCCTAATATACTATGAGTGCTTAATGAATTAATTACTAGACACAATGTTTCAATTTTAGATGCTAACTTGAACGTAAAAACACCAGAATACAATGCTTTTGTGAAAGTGCTCCTAATTAAATTTGGCTGGAATCTAATCATACTCCCTTCATTAAAAAAGGGAGAAATTCTTGAATGTTAAACTTTCATAACAACTCCTCACCAACAAATAATATCATGTAAAACTTTAAAATAACTATTATTTTTAAAAACTTTAATTCATGTTCATTAAATTTATTTTTATTTTTATTATCAGTTGAAAAAAAGTTAATTTGCAATACAATTTTCAGGATCTTGTGTGGGCTGAAATAGATGCGAGTTTATGCTTTTGTCTGTCCTAACTAGTCCCTGAGGACAACTTGCTACTGCCCCTTTGAACAGCAGGAAGGACTAAGAACACAGGTGTTCTAATCTGTGATGTGAAATACAAAGAGAGAATGCTATTTAGGAAGAAATTTTCTTAAAGAACTAATGTATATAAATAGGGGATTACCTGTGATGAAATATAGATATTCCCTGCTGGATGAAGAAACTCTCTGGTTCTGGAAGCCAACAAAGCATCACATAGGGTAAGGGCTCTATTCTGCCTGTTCGTCTAGGATTTCTTATGAACACTAGAAACACGTTCACAGGAGATAAAAAGAAAGTAGTCATCCTTTGCTTTCTGCTTAAGATGTAGATTATTTTTACAGGGAACAGATGATGGGCTACTATCTTTCATAATATAAAACAAACAAAACAAAAACATCTTTCTTTTACAAAACTGTCAGTTACTGGCTTATTATTTTCACTTGAGCTTAGCCAAAAGTCTGAGAAGTGACGGCTTTTTATTTTCAATGTTAAAAAGCATTGGTGTATTTTTTTTCTGGTGAGGTGAATGCAGTCAAAAACACAAAGGCTTTCCCTACTCTGCATTGGAATGACGGCTTTTTATTTTCAATGTTAAAAAGCATTGGTGTATTTTTTTCTGGTGAGGTGAATGCAGTCAAAAACACAAAGGCTTTCCCTACTCTGCATTGGAACAGAGAAATTGAAGTATAAGGAAATTGTAGAGATGTTAATAAAGGACAGCAAAGAACTGGTACATGACGGTATCAGGGAATGGGTGACTGAGGGATGGTGAGATGGGGGAGGGAAGGTCTGCGGAGATGACTCCAGATGAAGGTAGGGGGTTTTGTTCAACACACCCTGAAAAGTGACATTCTGACTAGAAACTTGGAGCTTTAAAGAATAATTTCATCAAATTTCAAAGCTATTTGAAGGAAAAGAAAAATAATGGAAGTCAGAAAAGAGTCAACTTGAGATAAATGTTGCATTCCCAAAATATAGAAAAAGCAATGTGACAAAAAGTAGGAAACGTTGACGGGTCAGAATTCAGTTGGCACCTAGAAAAGGTATTACAAACAAAACTGGGTGTCATGCCTAGACAAAAACGATCCCTACTACTGCAGGGTATAAAGAAATTATACCCTGAGTGGAGGTGGTTAAGAAATTAGAGACCTAGGAAAAACATAAATACATCTGGAAGAAGCCAGTCAGTTTAAAGGATTGTAACATAAAGATTTTGAGCACTTTATGTTCTCATCTTTGGAGAAAAATTCCCCCTCCCTCAGCACACGTATACTCATGCATGAACAGTCACACACATACACGTACACTGACTCACTTACAAACACACATTGAAATTTGGCTAAGATTTAACACAAGGAATTGTGAGCAAAATCATTTTTAGAAACTGCTCTTTAATGAAAGACTTGAGATGCCCCTCTCTCAAGAGATCACATATGACATGGTCACAGTGTTAGATAATGTTTGTGGAAAAGGCCAAAATGTATTGTTTGAATCAGTTGTTCTTAAAGAAATATATCTCTTCAATAAAGTTAGCCACTTGGAACTAAAAAACTAATATCAAATAATCTTTTCATCTTTTTTCTTGTCTCTATTTTCCTCATCAAATTTTTCTTATGCCTAAATTGGGTCAGTTTGTGGGGAAAACAATCAGAACTTTTACAACATCTATGCCTCTCATCAAAAAATGTCTGCTATAATATCCAACTTAATTATATATGGTTAGAATCATCATCATCACAATAATTTTTTAGACTTCAAAGTCAAATCTTTCTTTTCACAAATGAAATTTCAAGGCCATCCATCTCCATGAGTGACCTCAGAGGCTCCAGGCTCCCAAGCCCCGAGCCAGATGAGCAGGTGAATGCAGGCAGGGCAGGACTTCCGGCCCAGGCCGTCTGTCTCCATAAGTGACTTGGGAGGCTCTGGACTCCCATGCCCCCAACCAGCTGGTGAAGGCAAGTGGGGCGGGACTTCCAGTCCAAGCTAGTTTCTGCTGTCCAGAAGCAGCAATCCCTTCAGGATCAAAGCCAGATATCAGGGTGAAACAAGTGAACTGTGATACCCCAAGCCAAAGTGACAAAACACCAAAGAAAAGAAACCAGACATATAAAAAGTCAAGAAAGTACATCACCACCAAAGGAAATTAATAACTTTCAAGTGCTAGATTCTATTGAACAGGAAATCTTTGAAATGATAGACAAGGAATTTAGAGTAACTATTCTAAGGAAACTGAATGGGCCTGAGCCTTTTCAGCAAACTGCATCCCCTACAGATCTGTATTCCTGACCAATCTCCACTGAGTGATCCTGAGCTGACTGGGGTCAGATTAGCTGTCAATGCTGTGCCCCAGTGCTCTCCGAGTGGGCCCATATCCCCCCACTGCCTGCACTCCAAACACTTCCCATGGGGTGGGCTCTGTGCAGGTCCCTTGAGATGACTTACCAGCCTCTGAGTAGCTCCTTTTATTCAGTTGTTGTGGCTCCTCGCTCCTGTGTGGGTCCACAGAACCTTGTTAATGGTCTTGCTGGCCTGGAGGCCACCAATCCCCCCTCTCCCCTGCCACCTCCAAACAACTTCATCCAAAGGTCACAACTGTGGCTTTGCCAGCTCCTGCTCTGTGCGCTCAGCAGCTCTAGCCTTAAAGCAGCTGGGACTCAAAATAGTGGGAGTGGTCCTTTCTTTCACTCATCATGGCTTCTTCAGACTTCATCAACTCTGTAGGTCTCCCCTCTTCCCCTGAACTCTAGCACCCCCAGCTTGGCTGTCCTTGCTTTTTAATAGTTGTAAATTGGTTTATTTGTGGGAGAGAGTGAGAAACATTTTTATGAAAGAGAAAAGAAATATGTATATTTTGCTTGATGATGTTTTCCATTTTGAACTCTCTTTTTGTATGTTAATGATTTACTTTGAACAAATTGTGTAAGAATTTGTTCCAGTACTGTTAAGGCCTAGATGTTTCAACTGATATTATATTCTATAATGAAGGCATATCATCAAAGACAGAAGAAAGAAGATTGACAGTTGACTTCATTATATGGAATTGTGGAAAGCAAGGGGAAATAGGAGGGCTGCATCCAAAGAGGCTCTGTGTCAGAGTAACGCTATTCTTTCATTCAACCAACATTTACTGAGCACCTACTACATGCCAGCCATTGTGATAGGCACAGAATATATAATACAAATAAATCATGCCATATGGCCTCCTAAAGTTCAGAGTCTGCTAGGTCAAACAAACAAGGAAAACAATAATTAGAAATCAATATGAACATTGCTGAGATTCAAGAAAGATTTCCTGAATGCCTTGATACTTGAAGGGTAAGTATCAAGTAGCTAGATGGAAAAGAGAGGTAGGTTCTCCAGGCAATGGTAGCAACATATATGATTACACAGAGGTATAAAACTGTTGGTACATCTGAAAAACTGCTTAGTGGAGTGAAGGGAGCAGAAAACGAGGAGATCAGGTAAAGAAGTAGAAAGATCCATCTTACGTAATAAAATAAGGAGTTTGAACTAACTCCAAGCCCCAGAAAGTTGAGGGAAATTGTTGGAGGATTAAACAAGTAGTACACATCTGAAAAACTGCTTAGTGGAGTGAAGGGAGCAGAAAACGAGGAGATCAGGTAAAGAAGTAGAAAGATCCATCTTACGTAATAAAATAAGGAATTTGAACTAACTCCAAGCCCCAGAAAGTTGAGGGAAATTGTTGGAGGATTAAACAAGTAGTACATTGAACAGATTTTCATTTTAGAGTGCTTATTCCATGAGCTATATGGAGGATGAGTTAATGGGTAACACCATAAAAGAAATTATGCCAGTGTGGGGGATGTGGGCATGGCCAAGGGTGGGGCAAGGAAATAAGTTCATCTGCTGGATGCTTTGCAACTGAATAAACTCACATCAGCCTATTTTAAACCAACGAGAAAAACACCTGACTTACTGACAGTTCTAACTGGAGAGAACAAAGATGAAGCTGGATTGACTCAAGATTGGATAAATAGGCTCAGAACATTTCATCAGGGCTCTCTCCATTTCTGACCTCTTCCTGCGTGTCAGACTCATCCTGTCAGGCTCCTCTATGGGGTGAGGAACTTAGCACTCTCAAGATCATGTGCTTTGAGCTTGGAAAACAGGGCTAAAAAGAGGGGGACCACTCTACTTCAATTCAAAAAACTGCAGAGACAACATCTGATGGTCCGGCGGGATCCTGTGCTCCTTTCACCATGCATCATGGTCAGGAGGATGAACTATTCTCATTGCTCAAGTCTGGATGCTCACCTCCATGACCACGGGGACAGCGGACTGTGATAGGCAAGCCCAAAACATCTGGGAGAAGTTAGAGATAACTCCTGGTTATATGACCAGACCTGCTGCGTGGAGAGTGGTGCTATTTACCTGACGGGAAATAAACAATTGTTGGCAAAGATGATCTATTCCGTTTTGGCCATGTCTGGAACATTTATGAGAAATATGATACATCATCACAAAAGGAAATAGCAAGGAACTGGTGCCAAACCATCATTCTGTGAGGCATCCTGGTACAGTAGTTTCAAAGCCAGACAAACCTGAATTGGATCCAGAAGGCCTGCTGTACAGTTGTGTGACTCTCGGCAAGTTCACTGTCAACTGCTTCCTCAAATATAAAATGGGGAGAATTGCAACACCTACATTATAGTTAATGTACATGAATTGCCTGGCATGTGAAAAGAATTCAGTAAATTCAAGTTCCCATCTGGCTGGAGCCCTAAGGAAGTAAATTACCAATTCAGAGTGCAAAGAGAAATATTTATCCAATTCATACTACATGCCAAGCCTCTTAAGTATATAATATTATATGAGCAAGAAAACAAACACTTCTAACCTCAAAAAGTTTGCATTCTGTTTGGGATTAACAGAAAAATAAGGTATTTTCAAAATACAAAAATTATTTTGAAGGAAATAAACAGGATGACATGATAAAGAGAAACTGCACTGGACCCTACTGATTGGCAGGCTGATTACCTTGGACTTTCCCATCCTGGAGAGTGCAGAGTTTTATCCTTAACAGAAATAACACCTATTCCATTCATGGGTTTTCCTTCCCTATGTGTAGTATCTCACCACCAGCACCACTATCCAAGGACTTGCAAAGCACCTGTCTGATCTTCATGGAACATAACATTGCCTCAGACCTATTTATGACATTTTAGGGTAAAAAAAAAAAGTTCAAGAAAGGGAAAGTGATGACAGGATACACCTGCCCCACCATGTACCATGCCACTTTGAAAAGACAATGTAATGGGCTCTGGTAAGTATCAGCTTGGGGACAACACCCTTCAGAATTGGGGAATATTCTTCAGCATATAGAGTAGACATTGAATCAACAACTGATATGTGAGAGTGCACCCCAACAGCTACAATACATGAATCCAGAAACCAAGGGGTGGAAATGGAGTAGTCCCTCACATCATCACTCAGAGTGAGCTAATTGCACAAGGTGCACTTTTTATTCCTGAAAACTTAGGCTGTGCTGGATAGTCCTGAGTTCCAAAGAGAGAATATTTACACTAGGAATAATTCCACTGTAGTAATTCCACCAGCTTGAAGCCACAGCTGCCACCTGTCATTTGTGGCTGCTTGTGCCTATGGGAAAATAGGCAAAGAATGTAGTTCCTATATAAGTTATTTTCAGTGTTAATAGATTCAGATTACCATGAAGAGCTAGAGTTCCTGCAACACAGTGAGGGTGCGCAGGAGTATTTCTGGAACTCAGGGGATTCACTGAGGTGGTATTTGGAGTTTATGTTCCCAGAGATTATTACAATTGGGAAATTATAGCACTATGGCTCAGTGAAGGTAAGGCAGATAAACAGGAGTATTTCTGGAACTCAGGGGATTCACTGAGGTGGTATTTGGAGTTTATGTGCCCAGAGATTATTACAATTGGGAAATTATAGCACTATGGCTCAGTGAAGGTAAGGCAGATAAGGGCTCAGATCCCTTGCACATGAAGATCTATGTTTTCCCACTAGGCAAGCAATGCAGTGGGAAAGACCAGTTAAGGTCCTGGTTGTGACAAAAATCTGAAATAAATAGTGGAGGAGGAAAAAAAAGAATACCAACTAAAGTCATAAGACCATACAGCAGAGACCACAGATTGTTCCACAAACCTTCCTGTCATAAGTCTTGCATAGAAATTGTAGCCAGTCATCAATCTTCAATGATGAAGATTAAATGACTGATTAGACTTAATGGAGAACATGAACAATTAAGAGTAGTCCTCACATTCCTCTCAGCCACTTTTTACTCTGGCCATTGTTATAGTAAGGAGCATAGCATAGGGGTAACCTGAAAACTTCTCACCTCAGCTGTACCATAGGTCTCTTGCTTTCTGCTTCTATGATATACAACCTATCACATAGTATCAATCATACATGTGCAACCTAATGCAAGGGAATTAATATGCTATAAAACAACCTTTTTCCCGAGAGAGAAGAGAGCTTGTCAATAATATTTGCCATTTCCTGTCCCTGGCGGACAGAAAAGTAGAGGAACAAGGGGGAAATTCTGTGATACAGTCCATATACTTCCTTGGAACATCCCCAGAGGATCAAGCCTAGTTGACCACAGTATTGATCAACTAAAGAACATGCTATTTGGAATTGGCTTTCTCTATTTCCCTGTTTCATTTGCCCCTGTCTTACAATCCTATTTGCCTAGATCACCTCTCCAAATAAACTTCCTACACATGAGCCCTTGTCTCGCACTCCACTTTCTGATGGCTTAAGATAAGATCCTAACTTTCCTCTAATTCACCTCCTACCCCCTTTCTTATAAGATTATTTTAACAAGTTCAGTGCTTTTCCATCCAGAATATTGCTTGGCAGATACTTTGAAATACAGCATAATGTAGTGTGTATAATAATGATTACATAATGAGCTTGACCCTCATACCTTCCAGTAACTTATCAAACATGACACAAACGGTTATCTTGGATGACCAATTCTGTGAAATTTAATGTGAAGTGTTCTTCATTCAAGCTGAGCGACTTCAGTAGAAGTTTTCCTTTAAAGGATGTTTTTGGATTACAGATTTTCGAATTGCTACAAAATGTACAGTGATTGAACATTGGTCTCTAATCATTCAGCTAAAGATTGAATTGAATTCTTGATCATGCATAGTAATTCACATGCTATTAAGAGGTTCACTTTAAAGTCTTTGAAGCATAGCAGGTATTATCTCCAGATTATTAATGTACAAGAGAGCTCACTGTTTGCCAGTCTGTGGGCTTAACCTTACACAAATATGATTTTAATATCTGTTAATCCTTTAAGTAGAATGATTTTTTTTCTTTTCAGCTGTAAAAATAAATTTACTCTTGTTCCTGTGATAATGGATAACTGTTTCCCTAGACGAGGATTTTGGAAAATGCTGATATGGTGGTGCCAGGGTACTTGCTTTGTTCCTGCAAAAGCTTGAGGAGTACACAATATGTTGGCTTTGTATAAAGATAGAGGCTTAGGAACTGGAAGGTGTGAAATATCTTTCCTCAGTGTTGTTTGTTCACATCCTGGAGAGACCCACAAGGCTGATAAAGCTGAGCAATTGTTCACTGGAGGTTTTGTACAGGTTTCTGTGTGGGAAAGCTGTAAAGTAGGCACAGAAATGGCAGGATGTTAGAAGGTCGCTTGGAAGAAGGTACAACAAAGCACCTTCTGGGAGTATGCCAAGAGGAACCCCTGAAAGGAAGACCTGTGGGTTTCTCACCAGTGGGTAAAAACGACCCTTGAATCAATTCCCATTGAGTACACATTCTCTTCTCTTGTTTTATAGACCCCTGCAGGCATCAATTATTTGCACCCCAGGCTAGATTTCCCACGTTCCTGAACAAGAGGTCTTTGGAGAACTAAATGCAAATTTTCCCTTTCACATCCATGGCTTGAACTCTCCTTAAATTGTGTTGTCTGTGTTTCTATTATTTTTCAAAATAATAGAAATGGGAAAATAGAAGGATAAACTGCAATAAGACCCACCAAGGTGCCAAATAAATTCAAAATAATTTTACAATTGCAGTTTCTTCAACTAAAAGGGCTTTATACCTTGAAATTATGGAGCCTTTACTCTTTCAAGCAGAGCTGTGGCTGGAGAAGTTTGTATAATCCCTCTCGATTATATGAGAAGTGGGCAATTGAAAAGACAACTGCAGGGTGGTCAGAACTCCACAATCAGTAATGGCCCAATCTCACCATCTTTAATGATGAGAAAATACCAACTAAAATCCTTTACTAATAGCTATGCTGGTTTTTTACAATCTCTTCTTAAACTGGTCATCACGTTAGAAGCAACCATGCTGATCTTTAAGAAGATGCTCAGCATGCTTAATGGACACCATCTTTAATGATGAGAAAATACCAACTAAAATCCTTTACTAATAGCTATGCTGGTTTTTTACAATCTCTTCTTAAATTGGTCATCACGTTAGAAGCAACCATGCTGATCTTTAAGAAGATGCTCAGCATGCTTAATGGAAAGTTTGCCCTTGTAAGATGACTTAGGACAATAGATTTTTCAAATTGCTATGAAATCTAGAGAGCTCTTGAATGTGGACCTTTTCATCTCAGTATTAAAATCTCTATTTATCAGATGTTTTCTTTCCCCCAGAAAAGTCTGAAGAATATATGAAAGTCTAACTGAAACCAGTTCATATGTATGTATTACTGAGAAATCTATATTTCAAAATTATTATTATTAGAGATTGTTGAGTATTTACTATTATTTGTTTTTGGCATTTAGCCAGTATTGGTAATTTATTTTTATCTCTGCACCTAAAACAACTTACCAGTAAGGCATAGTAAGAGCCAATTTATACCCAGCAAAAAAATAGGGGAAATATTGATTCCACAGTTTTTGTAAGTTTATTTTTAGAAAAACAGAAGCCAGATGAACATATTGTCATGTATCCATGCTAAGCTCTCAGGTTCATGTACAGCTACCTCTGGGCTCCCTGTTTGCCTGAATCTCTTCCTCCAGCTCCCTGCTCAATTCCTACAGTTCCACAGCCCCACCACCTCAGGAGGTTCCCAGTCGCCAGCATCACACTAGGCCAGCGAGAGAGAAAAATGCTTTTTGTAGTTCATGCAGACACGACTAGAAGTTTTATTGGTTTCTTTCGTATTGTTTTATTGCTTGAGTATTGTATGTTCATCAAGATGAGCTCAGCTATTACATGTGCATAAAGAAAAATAATGACCCCAAATGTATTATCTATTACACAGAGATAACAACCAATTAACATTTTGAGCTATACTCTTCAAATACATTCAAGAATCTTTTAGAAAATATGTGCAATAGGTATATATATGTAATACACACATACATATATCTTTTGTGACTTGTTTTATTCAACAATAAAATTTTTTAACAAGTAATTTTTTATTACTCAATTTTATATCTTAAATATGTGTGTGTTAACAAATAAATGTACAATTACCTTATTACTTACACTGGAGAACTTGCACTTCATGGCACTTTAGCATAAGCTCTAGAATCAGACTGCTACTTAAGTTTGAGTCACAGTCTTACTGGCCAGCTATGTGATCTTGAGCAAAATAATTCCTTTATTCTCAATTTTCTCATGTATAATATGGTTATCGCAATAGTATCTAACTTATAGGGTTGTTGCAAGGATTAAATGAGTCAGTCAACATATATAAAGAAGTTATAAGAATGCCGGGTACATAATAAGTGCTCTACAAATGTCAGTTATTTTTAAAGCTTCGTAATATCCCATTGTGTGGTTCTCCTACAATTTATTTGACAAATTCGCTATTGCTATTTACAAATTTTTCTGTTAAAAACATTGTAATTATATCCATGTTCATCCATTTTTTCATATATTTCTGACTATTTTGGACAGAAATAAATTTACAGAAGTAAAATTTCTCAAAGGCTGTACATATTCATGGATATTTTGAAGCTGGTTGCCAATTTGCCCTCAGAAATGTTGAACCACTTTTTGCCCTTCAAACGGAGAATGAGAATACTCATTTCAAAAACACTGCACACACATTATCAGTCTTTTATACCTTTGTCAATCTGATAGGCCGAAAAAGAGGTAGGAGCAGAGTTCGTTATTATTATTCTTTTTAAATGTTTTCAAATGTTTATTAGCCATTTGCATTTCTCTTTTTTTTAATTTTCTGTTTGTGTTCTATGAATTACAAAGTTTTCATTTAGGTACTTTTTTTTCCCAATTGATTTTCAAGAATTATTTAAATATAAGGGAAAACATGTAGAAGGATGAAATTAGACCCTCATCTCACACCATATACAAAAATCAACTCAAAATGCATTAAGGACTTAAATGTAAGACCTTAAACTATAAAACAACTAGAAGAAAATCTCCATGACATTGGTCTGGGCAGAATTTTTGGATATGACCCCAAAAGCAAAGGCAAGAAAGCCAAAAATAGACAAATGGGATTACATCAAGTTAAAAGCATCTTCACAGCAATGGAAATAATCAACAAAGTGAAAAGACAACCTATGAAATGGGAGAAGATACTCACAAACAAATATCTGATAAGTGATTAATATCCAAAATATATAAGGAACTCAAATAACTCAATAGTAAAAAACCAAATAATCAGATTTTAAAATTGGCAAAGAAGGTGAATAGACATTTCTCAAAAGAAGATATACAAATGGCCAACAGGTATGTGAAAAAATGTCAGTAATCTTTAGGGAAATGTAAGTTAAAACCACAATGCTGTATCACTTCTTACCTGTTAGAATGGCTATTACTAAAAAGAAAAAAGATAACATGGGTAAGAACATGGAAAAAAGGGAACCCTTGCACGCTGTTGCTGGGCATGTAAATTAGTATGGCCATTATGGAAAATAGTATGGAAGCTCCTCAAAAAATTAAAAATAGATCTACCATATAATCCAGCAATTCTAATACTGGGTATATAGCCAAAAGAAATGAAATCAACACGTCAAGGAGATATCTTCACTTTCATGTTCACAATAACCGAGATATGGAATCAACCTAAGTGTCTATCAATGGATGAATAAATAAGGAAAATGTGAGAAACATATATACAAACACACACACAATGAAAAAAAAGCCTTAAAAAAGAAGGAAATTCTGTCATTTGTGTAAATATGGATGAACCGTCATGGAGGACATTACATTAAGTGAAATAAGTCAGGCACAGAAAGCCAAATACTGCATGATGTCACCTACA
>NW_007728211.1:322543-323781 GCF_000696425.1 Galeopterus variegatus
ACATGTGGGGTGTTAAAAAGTTGAACTCATAGAAACAAAGAGTAAAATGGTGGTTACCAGAGGCTGGAGGCGTGGGGGAAATGGGGGTGATGTTCATCAAAGAACATAAAGTTTAATTAGACAGGAGGAATAAATCACATCATGGTGACTACAGTTAATAGCAATATATTGTATACTTGAAAATTTCTGAGAGTAGAGTTTAAGTGTTCTCAGCACAAAAACAAATAAGTACATGGTAATGAGTATAAGTAGCTTAATTTAGCCATTCCACAATGTATACTTGTCAAAATGTTATGTCATACACCATAAATATATGCAATTTTTGCTTGTCAATTAAAGATTTTTTTAGTTTTAAAAAGGAATTCCTGAATTCTACCATTAGGACACCCTCTTCTGCTACTTCACACGCTTTCCTTGTTCACCTTGTACTCCCCCATCCATCATGATAATCCATTGGTCCTACTACATCATACAATGACTTTTAGAAATTTCAGGGCACTTGTCCTGTTCTTGCAACCTACTGCCTCAATCTCCACTGTCAACATTTTAAAGAAGGTTAATCATCGTCAGACCCTTTTTCAAAATAGGAGGACTCAAAACTATAATCCCAGGAGCCAAGACTTTTTTCCCTCATGATTTCCTCTTTACGGCTAGTGTTATTAAGAAAAGGATCAGCAGGAAAGACAGCATTCTGTTGCTTGAAACAGCATTCCTTATCCCCTTATTTTGCACCCCACCTTTCCTGTCCTGTCCCCTTCTGTATCTGACTTGACTGATGCTCAGAAATGAGTCTAAGCATCTTCTACTGCAAGAGTAATGTGGCCAAGGATCAGGAAGAGAGAACAGTGCGTTCTTTGGAAACCGCTCTGCTCCATTCATAGCAGCATGAAAATTAATGATTAATGAGCTGTCCTTTTATTTGTGAAGATGATGCCATTGACCCAAGACTGGACATCCCTCTGAATTATTTTTTAGAAGTGGGGAATGACTGTACAGAATCTTACATAGCCATTGCTCATTCCCTTTTTATCAGGTTGGCTGCATAGGATAAGTGAAGACTGTGACCACATACCAGCACATGGAGAATCTTTTTTTTCTAATGCAACGGTGGCACAAAGAAAGAAAAGAGAAAGCAGTTGAAGGAAGCAGTTAAGAGTAAAGTAGATATGCTGCCAGGAGGAGGCAAAATAGGAGAATATTGAAAGGAATATTAACAATTATTAAGGCTAAAGAATTAA
>NW_007728211.1:323874-325318 GCF_000696425.1 Galeopterus variegatus
AGGATAAGTGAAGACTGTGACCACATACCAGCACATGGAGAATCTTTTTTTTCTAATGCAATGGTGGCACAAAGAAAGAAAAGAGAAAGCAGTTGAAGGAAGCAGTTAAGAGTAAAGTAGATATGCTGCCAGGAGGAGGCAAAATAGGAGAATATTGAAAGGAATATTAACAATTATTAAGGCTAAAGAATTAAAAGTAGGACTTGAAAGTAAATGGCCACAATCTAGACACTATGATTGTATAGTTCTGAAGGGCCTTAAGACTCTGAATTTTAACAATTCAAATGAAGGTAGATTCTGAGACAATATTTTAAGAAACAGTGGGTTAAGGATGAGATAAAGAGAAAGAAGATATCGATGCTCAATTTTTCTGTTTTATTTTTGTCTGCATGCAATTCTTGGTCACTGATAATCTCTTGATTGCCAACCACTGAAGATAGTAAATAAATTAACTTGGAATATATATGTGTGTGTAAATATTATGTTGCTTTAATTTGTAATTTGAAACAATTAAATACTAAAATTGTTTTTCTGTCTTTTCTTTGAAATACCAATTTGGGGTTATAATTATTCAAAATTATATATTCCTTTAAATATTCAAAATATGGTATATTATGTATATCAATATTTGGGAGAAAATGAAATTGTTTGCTAACATTATCACTTCCATATATCATCTCTTACCTGGACTGCTTTTTGATCTGTAATCTCCACAGAGAAGCTAAGTGACCATGGCAAAGAGTTTCATTAGGCTGCCAAACAGAATATCTTGTTCTTTGGGTGAGAATAAATTATAAGTTTTTTGCCAATATTGTGTTGTATGTGGAGAAACAAATATGGGCAGATCTCATAGGTTATGAAATGGGACGTCTATGTTTTCTTGAACTTTGGGACGTTGTCCATGCATGGGGTAGTAAAAAAGAATACTATGTGGGCAAATCCTTCTGGCCTAGGGGATATCTAAGATTCTCTCTCCTTCACAATCCTTTAATCTTAATCCTGCATGAATAGAGGATGTAACCAAAGGAACTCCCACTTTTAAAGTATAACTTCTGAGATTAATTCGCTGAGATTAATTCGCCGTTAGAGTAAATCCAAATCCATGAAAAAGAGTGGCATGATGTATTNTCTAAGATTCTCTCTCCTTCACAATCCTTTAATCTTAATCCTGCATGAATAGAGGATGTAAGCAAAGGAACTCCCACTTTTAAAGTATAACTTCTGAGATTAATTCGCCGTTAGAGTAAATCCAAATCCATGAAAAAGAGTGGCATGATGTATTCAAGTGAGGGGATTGCCAGCTCTTATTCTTGGTTTGCCAAAACATAAATTTTACATATTAAAAGCCATTTTCAGGCAGCAAGATGGCGACGGGTCTGGAGGGGGCGTGCCAGAAGACAGAGCGAGCTTGAGAAGTGTGCGCTGTGCTGCCAGAGTACTATTT
>NW_007728212.1:0-84886 GCF_000696425.1 Galeopterus variegatus
AAGCAAACAGAAAGGACATTGTTGGGTGGGAGGGGAGAGAGGGAGGAGGGAGGGGGGTTTCGGTAATGGGCCACAATAATCAACCTCATTGTATATCGATAAAATAAAATTAAGAAGAAAAAAAAATTCTGTGTATGGTCATTTGTCCTATTGTCAGTTTTTTGCTATTGTGTACAGGAAGATATGAGCATTTTTGATGATAAATGGGTAAGAGTTTGAGCAGTAGAATTGCTGAACCATAGGACATACATAATTTACCTTTATAAAATAATCCAAATAATTTTCCAACGCGCTTGTACCAATGTATACTCCTTTCAGCAATGTATAAGTTCCTAATGGTATTACCTAACTTCTTGTTTTCCCTGAAATTGTATTTTTATTTACCTGGAAATGCCAATTCTCTACGGGAAGGCAAAAATCTCTATGTTTGAACATATTTATTACATCAGTTTGGAATCACCAGACAGAAAGAGAAAAAAGGAAGACTGCAATGCCAAACAATTTATTTTGGGTTTGTAATAATGAATTTTACATTTATATTTGAATACATATAACATTATTTATAAATGATTATCATTGATACAGTTAGAAGACTCTTATTACTATATAAATTCTTCTTTTCCTTATTCTTTTTTTCTCTCTTTGGGTTGACTAGAACCTCTAGGAATCATTTAGCAACCCACCAGTCTCTTCTGCAGTCATCTGGTACTCTGTACATACCTTTATCTTAACACTTAGAGCAGAAATTATTTGTCCTCCAATATCTGTTCTTTTTTTCTTACTGTTATGGAACTTTTATTTAGCCACAGAGTTGCTAAGCTAAAAAGTATAACTCCCAACCTTCCTTGCAGGTAGTTGTGGCCATATTACTGTGTCTGCTCAATGGGATGTGAGCAGAAGTGATGGGGAAACTTCTGGAATATGGGTGTGAAGCCAGGAGCTGGAGCAACCATCTTGAACCTATGAAGAAAGCTGTACATTGCGAATAGTAGAGTTATAAGACCCAGATGGCATCCATCTCCTCATAAGCTACTAAACCCATCACTTACCAGGAAGATACATCCACTTTCCTGCATCCTAGATCTCATATATATTATTTTTCCCTTTTAGTTAGCTGGTTTAATTGTAAACTGAAGTGATAATAACATTAGCTTAGTCCAGGTGACATCCTGCATTGTGCTGTAAACACCAGAGATTGGCAGTGGCTTTCCCTGAAATTCCTGCACTCCTGGATTTTCTAAAATTCATCAATGATTTTTCCTGACTTTTGTTCCCTCAGTCTGACAGTTTAGTGAGCATCTAATTTCTTGTACACAATCTCTTCCTACTTGATATATCTAAAGCAATTTATTCTCCAGACCACGAACTAACTTATACATCAACCTAGCATCTATCTTTTGTCTTTGTTTATGGCCCATTTTTTTCTCCACATGTAATTTTTAATTCCTATTTTTCAAATACATTTATGTTTAATATTATGGCTGTGAGGCTACTGTCTGGGTTAAAAAGATCTTCCCAAGCCTTAGATAACATAAATATTCTCTAAAATTTCTAATTTCTGTCTTTCATATATAAGTCATTAATCCATCTGGAATTTGCTTTTTGCATATGTTGTGATTGCTAGTATCATTTATTAAATAAATCATGTTTTCCCACCCAACTGAAATTCCATCCTTGTACCAAATGTCTTGATCTATTTCTAGGCCACCTATTCTATTTCAGTGATCTATTTGCTTATTCGTAAGCCAATGCCATACAGTGCTGCAGCTTTATAAAATATTTTAACAACTGGTTTATAAATTTAAATTCAACAGAGATCATCTAACATAATAACTTGTGTTAAAAGGTTAATGCAGGGGCTGGCCTGTGGCTCACTCAGGAGAGTGTGGTGTTGGTAACACCAAGGCCATGGGTTCAGATCCCATATAGGGATGGCCGGTTAGCTCAATGGGTGAGCATGGTGCTGACAACACCAAGTCAAGGGTTAAGATCCCCTTACCGGTCATCTTTAAAAACTAAATAAATAAATAAATAAAAGGTTAATGCAGTTGTATATAAACTCAGAATAAAACATCTTCCCATCTCTGTGCAGGTATTTAAACTTCCTACAAATATTAATAACAAAGACAATCAAATGTTAGGCTAATATAAGGGAGCAATGGTCAATCCTAACTGATTCCAAATGTTTGAGAGAAGCCTCACTCTTCTCACTGATTGCCTTTATAATAAGTGAATGTTATAAAGTTCAATTTATAAAGTTATCTTAATCAAATACTACTCTTCTGATTTATATATATATATATTTTTATAGGATTCCATATAAGATTTTGTTTATGAAATGAGTTCCATTACCAGTAAGTTTTAAAACTATCATTCTAATACATAAACTTGTGTGGCCTTTACTATCGATCATTCAATTGTTTGTCTGATTTTTTTATTGAGATATAATTCACATATCTCAAAGTACACCCTTTAAAGTGTTCAATTCAGTAGTTTTTAGTACATTCACAAAGTTGTGTATTGACCACCACTATCTGATTCCTGTTTGTCTGATTTTTTATTATTAAAAAAAATGGAAAAACAAAAGTGCAATTTTCATTCAATAAATATCATTTGATTCTTATCCAGATTTGTTGCAGAAAATGAAGTCCATGATTTCAGAATGATGATAGCAATTTATCAACCAAGTAAGTTTTCACACAGTTTCGATAACTGCGGCAATTTCCTTGAACTGTCTGTAGAAATTCTGGAGAGGAAAGGGAAAAAATAATATTAATTTTGTTTTTACAGGATACTTAAGTAGTTCTTTTAATTATATCTGAGTACCAGAGGCTATATAACCTATTAAGTTTGTATTTTAATGTTACATCTTCAACTACTGAAGGCTTCATAAGAAACAAACAGGTATAATTTGGTTCTGCAAGCAAAAATATTATTGTAGCGCTGGATAATTAGTTCATGACTAAACATTTTAAAAAGCACATGAGAAAGTTCTTTTAAGATCACACCAGAAAGATTTATTAAATACCCAGCACCCTCCTTGACACTGAAAATAAAAACAAAAATGACAGGTTGGTTCCAGGCCCCAAAACACTTTAAATCACGTGAAAAACTTCATTTCAGGGAGGTAAGGGCTGTCTTGTTTAAGATTATGGGTTCAATTACAATAAGTGAGATGTAACATTGACAATAGGTTTATATGGTAGATGTTTATTTCTGTCATTTAAAAATTAAGTTGCTATGGTGGTTCTCCTGTAGAAGGCATTTTTTTAAAAAATCTCGGATAAGAGAGGGGTCAACAGATTCTGTTTTCCTTTCTTCTACTGCACCTGCCAGGAAGCTAGGAGGCAAATTTGAAAAACTTAACCTGAGCAATTAGGAAACCCTATAATGATTTAAATATTTGTGTTTTCCTTCTTATTTGGTCTTAATTTTCTATTTTGTAACTTAAGAATATTTGCATTTTGTTTTAATTTAATGTAAATTTAGTATGGAATGAAGCAAGATGTAACTATTTCTTTAAAACTGTATACTGATGGTCAAAATTTCATCTACCACAAAGATATAAATTAAATGCTCAGAGAATGTTTCTTTGCTCTCAGTCATGTAATGTGACTGACAGGCCCTGTTTGCCTGGTTAGCTTTAAGCCACGTAAAAACTACCTCATCCTGCCATCTGCAACAACACATATGAACCTGGAGGACACTATGTCAAATGAAATAAGCCAGACACAGAAGGACAAATACTGCATGATCTCACTTATATGTGGAATCTAAAAAAGTTGAACTCATAGAAGCAGAGAGTAGAAGGTGATTGCCAGGAGCTGGGGGTTGGGGAAAATAAGGAGATGTTAGTGAAAGGGTAAAAACTTTCAGTTATAAAATGACTATGTTCTAGGGATCTAATGTACAGTATGGTGACTACAGTTAATAGTGCTGTATTGCTTACTTGAAATTTGCTAAGACAGTAGACTTTAAGTGTCCTCACCATACACACATACCAAAAAAAGGTAACTATGTGGTGATGGATGTGATAATTAGCTTGACTGTGGTAATCATTACACAGTGTATACATTTATCAAATCATGTTGTACACCTTTAAAATAAACCATTTTTATTTGTCAATTATACCTCTATAACACTGGGAGAAAAAAGTTGCCCCATTTGTGATTTTTTTCCTTTGGGAAAAAAATTTCTAGAGGTGGAAACACAGAACATGAATGCTGCACAGAAATATTAGAATTAGGTCAGCACTGAGAATCACAAAAAGGACTAAAACCTATATTTTCTTTTGAAATTGATTTGGTTCTTATATACAGTTGAAGGCTATTCACACATCACAACATACATTTGTTTCCTTTTTACCAAGTCCCAATTCCTTTTAAGATACTAAAAAACATTAATAATGTTAAATTTGTGACCATTATTTTTGTCTTAAAGCAGGATATCTGCCAGTTAATTTAATGATAAAACATCTCCTGGTATGTACATTCAAAAGAAAATCTTATTTATTGCTCTCTCATTTTTTTCTTCCTTGGTCACAGAAAAGAGGTATATACTTATAGAATGATAATATGAATAACATAACTCTAAATATAAACTACTGAGTTATTTCAATCTCTAGCTGATAAAACTAGTCAGCAAGTATAGTTGCTCTGATCTGCATTTTGTAAACATGATTAGTCAGAAAACTCAAGGTCAACACTATTCAAAGAAAAGATTCATTTAGCTTAACATTCTTGGATATAAAACAGTTAAATGTAAGGTAAATATTCTGCCAGAGAAGATGAAAAATTGCTAAATATACTCACAGAGGAGTGCTGTTAAAGTGATCAAATGGCATAGTACACAAATTCAGCACATTACACTAAAAATAATTTATCAAATTCCTAAAGAAAACAAATTCAGATCTTTGTGTGTGCTAATAAAAAATAGTAAAGCAGGCCTCCGGCCTCAGTCATGCCCTCCACAACACGAGCAACAGCCCAGCAATGACTACCGAGCCACAGCAAGAAGGGACCCAGGTTCCCAAGCTGGGATGGTGGGAAGCGAGGACTTTTGCCACACTCCCCTGACATACGCACCCAGCCCGGCAATGACCAAGCCACCACCGGAAGCACCCCCGGCCCCCCTGCCCCGTCTCCCCTGTGGGAGTGTGGGGGGTGCCACAGGCCTCAATCCCACCACACCTCCTTCCTCCATCACATTTTCTTCCCCTTTCCTTTCTCCCTCTCTCTCCCAACTGCTCTGCAACAACATCATAGAATATAAAAAAAAATTAATAAAAAAAAAGTAAAGCACATCAACTTGCAAATAAAAACAATTCAAATTTTCCCTTAAGAAAGATTTTACACATCTTTTAAAGCAGTAATTACAGAAAAATGAACTAAAATTAAATGAGTTAAATCACAAACCTGAAACTGTGGAATTGTCATTTCAAAGGACTTGTTCTTTACTTGGCCTGAAGGATCTGCAATTTTTAGCATCACTGCAACATAAGGATACTTAAGAGATCTGCAACTGTCCGAGCTCACAGCCATACCCAGTTTCCACTGAAAATCTATAAGCTTTAATAAAATGGCACAAAACATTAGTAATCACATTGCCTTGAATGCAGATATTTATTCAATTTTACTCCTCTCGCACTCAACTTTTAGTTTCAATACTGGTCATAGTAAAAGAAAATATCTTCATTTTAATATTGCTAGAGGAACAGTTATCAAATATAAAATGGAGAGGTAATAAGAGATATAAACAGAGTTAGAAAACAACACTGTCACAGTTAAAAAAAGAAAAAAGAAAAAAATGAAAAAACAAAAAAACTCCACTAGACATATAATGGAAGTAGAAGATATGGCAATATTGGTTTTCTTTAATAGGCTTAAATTTTGCTCCTGCACTTTAGGGTACTCAATGCTTTGAATCATCTTTTATCTCACTTTCCTCTTCCATCTATGCCTTCCCCTATTCTGCACCTGGAAAGTCCTAAAATGGAAGAGGGTAATATGATCTTTATAGTTGATTGAGGCACACATGGTAACCATTCCAGTTTCTTTCCTCACCACAGTCCTCAAGCTCACACCTTCCATTAGCACACATAGTAACAAGGTGGTTTTAGATTTCATCAGAGTTCATGACAGATATGTGCCAGGTGATGTGCTATGCAGTTCACATGTATTAAATGCCTCACTGAATCACCATAACATTATAGGTTATTATTTCTATTACGCAGATGACAAAACTGAATTTCAGAGAGCTTAGGTAACGTGCACCAGGTCACACATTTACGGAATCAGAATTGAAACCAAAAGATTACATGCTTATTGGCTACTGGCTACCTCAAGATTTTTATCTAATTTCTGTCAGTGACTATTCACTGTTGCCATGGCATAAAACAGGATTGGATAAATGCGGCTCTTAATACTGATTCTAAAACATAAGACCTTGGGTGAAAGAATTTTGTCTATCATGTTTCCAAAGCTTAGACAGGTGCCTGGTACATAGCAGGCACTCAAAAAATACTTGCCAATTTGGAAAATGCAAATCAAAACCACACTGAGATATCATCTCACTCCAGTTAGGCTGGCTAATATCCAAAAGATTGAGAATAACAAATGCTGGCAGGGATTTGGAGAAAGGGGAACCCTCCTACACCGTTGGTGGGACTGTAGAATGGTGCAGCCATTATGGAAAATAGTATGGTGGTTCCTCAAACAACTTCAGATAGAACTGCCATATGACCCAGCTATTCCATTGCTGGGCATACACCCAAAGGAATGAAAATCATCATGTTGAAGGGATACCTGCACTCCCATGTTTACTGCAGCACTATTTACAGTAGCCAAGAGTTAGAACCAGCCTAAATGCCCATCATTGAATGAGAAGATAAGGAAAATGTGGTATATCTACAGGAATACTACTCTGCTATAAAACAGAATGAAATACTACCATCCGCAGCAGCATGGATGAACTTAGAGAAAATTATGTTAAGTGAAATAAGCCAGGCACAGAAAGGTAAATACTGCATGCTCTCACGTATAAGTGGGAACTGATAAAAACAAACAAACAAATAAATACGAAAAAAAGAGGGAAATTTTCAAGGACTTCTGCAAAAATTATTCTCAATTTAGGAAAATGATTATACTCACAGTTAAGGTTAATATATATAACATTACTCTTTTTCTCACTGTATTTTTTTCTAATTTAAATTCTTTGTGGGCCGGCCCGGTGGCGCACTGCTACAGTGTGCCGCTTGGGAGTGTGGCGGCGCTCCCGCCGAGGGTTCGGATCCCACATACAGACCGGTTCCCGCTCACTGGCTGAGCGAGGTGCGGGCGCGGCGCCGAGGGTTGCGATCCCGTTGCCGGTCCCGGTCCGGTACGGGCGCAACACTGAGGGTTGCGATCCGTTGCCGGACACGAAAAAAAGACAAAAATAAAAAAAAAATAAATTCTTTGTATCTTAAAATATATAAAAAGTAAACAGGAAAGTGTAATTATCCAGAAAACCTTTAACAGGTTTTCAGAATTGCATCTAGTAAACTAAAGAGTTTACAATAAAACACTGCTTAATTTTTTCATTAAAAAAAAATGCTTGCTTAGACTGATGTATTTCACAACCAAACTAATGCTGACTCAGCAAAAAGCTTTGCTTGTTAATACATTTCTTTTTATAAAAGGTGTTATTGGTATGGGAACCAAAATTTCCTCCTGTCTCAGACTGGCTTTGGACCAATCTGCTACAGTATTAAGGTCAGGCTAGGGCTGATAAAAGGTTAAAATCTTTAATAAGTAAAAAAAGATTGTATAAATTCATTTTAAATAGAGGTTCTACACACAAAAATAAAAAGGGTGGTAGGTAAATCAAACACAAAAAAACTATAAATGGCTAATAAACATATGAAAAGATGCTCTTCATTAGGAAACTGGGAAATGCAAATTAAAACCACAATGTGATACCACTACGCATCTACCAATATGGCAAAAATTTAAGTCTGATAATTCCAAGTATTGGCAAGGAAGGATGTGAGGCAATGGAAATGTCACATGCTGTTGATGGAAGTCTAAATTGGGCCAACCTTTTGGAAAACTGGTTCTACCTAGTAAAACTGAAGTTATCCATACTGTGATCCAGCAATTCTAGGGACATAACATAGAAAACCTTGATCATATGGACACAGGATACATGTAAAAGAATGTTCTAATAGCTTTATTCATCATAGCCCTCAACTATAAACAACCCAAAAGTTAATCAGTAATAAAATGGAAAAATGAAATGCTATACGGCAATGAAAATGAATGAACTTGTTACACTTACCACCAAAAATGTATTTAAAAAAAAGTTGGTTATGTGATTCCATTCACTTAAACTTGAGAAATAGATGGTAAAACTATAAAGAATTAGGAATATGATTATTACAAAAAGATAATCCTACCTCTAGGGTGGAGGAAAGGGGGGTTATATTGGGGAGGGGCATATGGTGGGTTTCTGAGGTATTGGTAGTGCTCCATTTCTTCACTTCTGATTGTGGTTACAATGTATTCACTTTTATTTATTTATTTATTTATTTTCCTTTTTTACTGACCGGTAACGGGATCGCAACCCTCGGTGTCGCGCCCATACCGGGGACCGGCAATGGGATCACAACCCTCGGTGTTGCGCCCGCACCGCGCTAAGCCATTAAGCGGGAACCGGTCTCCACATGGGATCCGAACCCTCAGCGGGAGCGCCGCCGCGCTCTCAAGCGGCGCACTCTCCAGTGCGCCACTGGGCCAGCCCAATGTATTCACTTTTAAACTATTCGTATTTTATTGGTTAAGCTATCCATATTTTATGCCCTTTTTTGTATATATGTTGTCTTGCTCATGTAGTTGAGAGAAAGAGAAATACAAGTCAGTGACTACCACATTTCTGGTTGAAAGGAAAAATTTATTGTGGCCTAGGGAGATCAAGGGAAAGCTTTACAGAGGGGATACATTTTAAGCTCAGTTTTGAAAAATAAATAGAACTGGAATTGAGAGGAAAATGCATCTTGTTTATGTATTCCATAAATACACACCTAACAAAGAATAAATGTTTAATTAATAGTAAGTGGAACCAACTACAGATGAAAAGTCAACATCTGGTTTAGAGATAGAGCATTTAACTGTCTTAAAGGGAAAGGCTCCGTAAAGATGTGTGGAAAATAAAGTTGACAAAAGTGATCAAAAAAGCCAGTAATTCTTTGTGAAATGAGCTTTTGGAGTTTTTCAAATTACTCTCAAATACTCTTATTATGGAAAACTTATCACATTAAGTCATTTAAACTTTTCTTGTAGGCAATGGGGACTGACTCACTGAAAGTTTCCGAGTAAAAAGAATCATCGCAAAGCACTGATTAAGAAATCTTCATTTGGTGGCAGCAGAACACAGTAATCCAAACACGAGGTTAAAAGTGCCTGAACTAAAGTGGTAACAAGCAGGATGAAGCAGATCCTATGAAGAATGCATTGCTAGGTCTTGATGATTGCTTACATATTATATCTGTTTATAGCTAAGTAAAAATTTGAGCCTGGATAACTGGGAGAATGTTAATACCAAATATCAATCAGGACTTCATATATTTTACGTCCAAAGGTATCATTTAGAGGTGATGCTAGGGATATCTAAATAGGAGTGTTCAATAAGTGGCTAAACTCCAAGAACTGAATTCAGGAGAGTTCATGAATAGAGACAGTTTTTATTTCAATTCAATAGTGATATCTAAAGATTGAGCCAGGAATTTCTTATTCTTAACTTTATTCAGACTGTACAGTTCAATGAAAGAAGTTCCATTTTTACTATCCACAGTAAAATTGTAGATTTTACTATTGGATCCTTGGGATCTAAAATAAAACTGAATTATCTAGAACATTTCAAGCAGAAAAGTAATTAAAGAGCAAAATGTTGTAATCCACTGACACTGTAATCAATTGAACAGTGAAATTGTCAGATGAGGATACAGAGAGATCTGCCATCAAGACATTTATTGTGCAAAGTTAGTATTCATAAATAAAAGGAAGCTAGGATTAGGTTTATGAGATGAGAATTTGTAAAATTCCAAACTCAACCTTTAAATGCAAATTAAAAGCAAACTTTCTTTCTTTCTTTCTTTTTTTTTTTTTTAAAGATGACCAGTAAGGGGATCTTAACCCTTGACTTGGTGTTCGCAGCACCACGCTCACCCAGTGAGCTAACTGGCCATCCCTATATGGGATACAAACCCGTGGCCTTGTTGTTATCAGCACCACATTCTCCTGAGTGAGCCACGGGCTGGCCCCTAGAGTGTATTTTTAAAGTAGAGAAAACATACGCTGAAGGATTGTGTGGGAGGTGTTAGAGAAAGATATCCCAAGCTTCCAACATCAACTTCATGGTTTTGGCCCTGAGCAACCAGATAAACGACAGGACCATTTACAGAGATAGGAACACTGGGAAAATAAGTTGGGAGGGGAGTGGGAATCAAGCCTGTGGTTTTGAACGTTTTAAGTTTGAAACACCTGGTGTCCAAGAGAAGACTGAAAGGAACTGGATACTGAGCCTGGGATTCAGGGGAGATATTGGATTAATTTGGATCATGAGAATATAGATGGTATTTAAAGACATTAGACTAGATGAAAACACTAGGGGATTGAGGGAGGAAATAAGAACTCTGAGGAATGTACCCAGGAATACTCCAACAGATTATGAAGAAGATCTACTAAAGGAGCCTGAGACAGAACAACCAATGGGTAGGAGGAAAACCAGAAGAATGACTCCTAGAGAAATGAGTGTTTCAAAGACAAAGTAATCAACTGTGTCAAATGTTACTGAGGTTAAATAAGATAAGGACTGAAGATTGACCACTGGACGTGGTAACACAGCTCAATGATGAACTTGACAAGAATGGTGGGTATAAAAGCCTTGATAAAATGGGAGGTGAAGTAGAGACTATCAGTACAGATGTCTCCTTCAAGGAGTTTTGCTGTAAAGAAAAAGTGTGATATAGGAGAGTAGCTGAAGATGAATGAGAGCAAAAATAGGTTTTTTTTCCAAGCAGTCACTAGCACATATTTGGTAGTGATTTAGTATAGAGAAGAAATGCAAATCACAGAAGAGAAAAAGTGATAATTATAGTCTTTCTGCTTGTGAGGATAGGATCCAGTTCACAAGTGGAGAGCTTGGCCTTAGACAGACTGTCAACAATGCATCAATAATTATAGAACGGAAGGCAGAATATGAAGGCAGGAAGAATGTTAAACGTGGTGGTAGGAAAATGAGGAAATTACATTCTGGTTGATTCTGTGTTCTCAGTTATATAAGCAGGGTCCTCAGCAGAGGGTGAGGAAGGAATATTCAAGGTTTGGAGAGAGAAGTACAGAAGAGGGCTGAAGAGTAAGTAAATGAAGATAATTGTATTTGCCCCATGAAGTTATGAAAATTATATAAAGACCTCTTAGGACAATTTTAGTGCTCAAACTTTATTATTGACTAGAAGAAAAAATGTAAACTGCAAATATATTTAGAGAAACATAATGACTATCATTTACTAATATCAATAACTTTAAGGAAGAAAGTAGAGTTGAGTTTAAGCAAATCAAACCTGAAAAATTTTTTGAAAAAGAGCCTGTTCCAAATTTATAAATGGCTCTTCCTTATGAATACAACTTAGTTAATTACATTACTTGATAAAACGGACTTTGTAGATGAAATAAAATTATGTATCTTACGATAGAGGGATTTTCCTGGACTATCCAGTTGGGCCCAGTATAATCACAACAGCTCTTATAAGAGGGAGGCAGAAGGGTCAAAGTCAGAGAAAGCAATGTGACGACAGAAGCAGAGATTGGAATGATGTGCTTTGAAGATGGAAGTAGAGGCTACAGGCCAAGAAATGCAGGAAGCCTCTAGGAGCAGGAAAAGACAAGGAAACAGGGAAAACAGGTTCTCCCCTACAGCCTCCAAGAGAAACACAGGTCTGCCAACACCTTGTTTGTAGCCCCACAAGACTGGTGTTGGACTTCTGACCTCCAGAACTGTAAGATAATAAATTTGTGTTGTTTTAAACACCCGGGGCCTTGGTGTTATCAACACCACACTCTCCCGAGTGAGCCACGGGCCGGCCCCAGTTTCTGTATATTTTACTCGAACATAAGATGTAATGTAAATGAATGGATAAAATAACTTACGAGAGATTGAATCTAAATGCACTAGCTCGTGTGACTGAGCAAAGCCTGGTCCTGGGTTGATTACTACCTTCCTAAATTCCCCTACTTTCCAGTGTCCTTAAAAACAACGAACAAAGGCCGGCCCGTGGCTCACTCGGTAGAGTGCGGTGCTGATAACACCAAGGCCACGGGTTCGGATCCCATATAGGGATGGCCGGTTTGCTCACTAGCTGAGCGTGGTGCTGACAACACCAAGCCAAGGGTTGAGATCCCCTTACCGGTCATCTTTAAAAAAAAAAAAAAAAAAACAACGAACAAAATCAGTTGGAGCCAAATGACAAAGAGAAGTCAATGGACACCTCTCTCAGCCCCTGTGTTATTTTTTTACCTCAGCCCTTTCGTACATCTTGTATGGACCTGGGTAATTCCTGACCTAAGATACTCTAGTTTTAGTACTCTTCTTCCGGAAGTGTGTTAAGTTATGCCTAAAAATAGTTTATTAAATGAAACAGAACAGGAACACTTGAAACAAACAAAAAAACCCCATGGGACCAAGATACATTTTCAAAAGTCAAATTCTTATTTCTAGCATTAAAAACAGACACTCTGAAAGGTTAAAATTTTTACTCCATTTGAAAAAAAAACTTTTTTAAAGACTAAAAACTGGTTTGCGGTGTTATCTTTGTAAATTTTAATAATCTCTTCTATATCCATCACATTCTAAATTTCTAGCATTAAAAACAGACACTCTGAAAGGTTAAAATTTTTACTCCATTTGAAAAAAAACTTTTTTAAAGACTAAAAACTGGTTTGCGGTGTTATCTTTGTAAATTTTAATAATCTCTTCTATATCCATCACATTCTAAAAGACTGTTCCTAAATTCGAAAACGTCGCCTCATCAAGGAAGAACAATACTTGGTCTGTACGCTTTGAGTTGGAGAGGGTGGAGGAGCTTAAATCACAACGGCAGCGGCTCCCTTCTCGGGTGCAAAAGGGAAGGAGCAAGGCAGGGAGGTGAGCTGAACATCACCGGATTGCGGACACCAGCCTCGGTCTGGGAGAACTGGGGAAGGCTCAGGGTGGCCCTGTCCTCCGGCTGCGGGAGGCGGGCCGGGTGCAGCAGCCCGCCCCCTGCCCAGCGAAGGCCGACTGAGGACGGGGCGGGGCGGCCACTCACTCACCTGGTTGGTGACCTGAAACGGAAGCAGAAAACACACATTTAGGGAAAGATCTTTCTTGTTCCACAGCCCCTCTGATCCTGCTCTTCCAGGCCGGGACTCACCCCGGACTTAGCATCCAGCAGCGGCTCGCGAGCCCTCTCCATGGCAGGGGCCCGGGACTCGCCCCGCGGCCTCAGGCAGACGCTCCCCCGGCCGACACTTCCGCTTCCTCTTCCTGCCCTTTGCGGCATTGCGCACGCATCGGACGTGGGGAGGGCTGAAAACAAACATCTCCGTGAAACTTTTACCTCTATTCTCCATTCAGCAGTCAGTTTTACGAAGATACTCAGTAATAATGAATATTGTGAGAGGAAAAGGTCAAAGACTTGAAGAAGCCTGGCGAAGGGAGAGACCAATTAACTTTAGGATGCTGTCTACCCCCGTCTTGGGCTGTACACGTGGGCTCTTCCAGTCTGGGGCCCAGGGGATCGTGACTGCGCGAGGGATTGATGCCCGCCAAATTAGAAAGCAGCTGGCCGACCACACCCCCTCCCCAAGGAAGTTTGTCCTGCGAGGGAGGTGCCTGTGAGAGCTATAGTTATATGATGAGCTTTCGTCACTCGTTTACTTCACTGGCCTCGCTGGAGGCCGGGGTTGGGTGGGGTGGGGTGTTGTTTTTTTTAATCCCGGCTGTCACGTCCTACTCCAGTCCTCAACCTGATTACAGCAGTACCTTCCCATCCAGTCTTCCCACTTCTCTCTTATTCGCCTCAAATCCATTCTACGCAGAGTATCCGGAATGATTTTTTCCCCAACTTTTTATTTTGAAAAACTTGATAATATTTTTAGAAAAGTTGCAAAAATACTTGAATGAACACCTGGACATCCGTCATTTAGATTCACCACCTAACATTTTACACATTTGTTTTATCTCTGCCTACATGCATAGTAATGTTACTTTACTCCTAAATACTTGAGCTTGTATTTCCTAAGAACAAGGGCATTGTCCTAAATAACCACAGTACAACTATCACATTCAAGAAATTTAACTTTGATAAAATACTATTGTCTAATAAACAGACCAAATTAAGATTTCCCCAGTTTCGATACTATTCTTTAAAATTACTCCCTACTCCACCCACAACAAGGATCTAGTCTAGGATTGTATTGAATTTAGTGATCATGCCTCTTTAACCTCCTCTAATCTAGAACTGGACTGGTAAATTGTAGGCAGGACTATGTTCACCACTTGGAGGCTCTGGGGGAGAATTCTTTCAAGTTTATTCAGGTTGCTGGCAGAACTCACTTCTGTGAAGTTCCCGTTTTCTTGCTGGCTTTTAGATGGAGATTCTCAGCTTCTAAAGACCATCTGCATTCCTTGGCTTGTGGATCACTTCCTCCATCTTGAAAGCAAGCAATGGCAGGTCATCTCCTGTTAACACTTTGAATCTCTCTGATCATTCCTTCTGCGTCATCTCTCCTATGCCTTCTTTTGCCACATCTCTCAGACTCCAGCCTGAGAACCAGCCTAAGAAAGTTCTCTGTTTTTAGGGGCTCAAATGATTAGATCAGGAATACCCAAATAATTCAGAATAATTTCCCTTTGTTAAGGTACAAAGGGGTCTTCAAAAAGTCATGGAAAGATTTGTATTATCTTTTAATCCCATTTTCCACAAACTTTTTGAAGTACCCTCATATATAATTTTAATTACATCTCTAAAGTCCCTTCAGAGCAATACCTAAATTAGTGTTCCATTGAATAATCAAACCATGAAAATCTTTGGGGTTGGGGGGCAGGCATTTTTAGAATTCCACTTGCCACAAACACCCGTCATAGGATTGGTGGAGAATTACATTAGTTAATGCATGTAAAGCACCTAAAACTGTGCTTGGCATGTAGCACTCAGAATCTAGGCCAAAAAAAAAAAAAAAAAAAAAAAAAAAAAAAAAAAAAAAAGCCACTGACTCAGGTCATTAGACCTAGTTAAATGTACTAATTAGATTGGAAGCATAGTCCCTGAATGAATCAAGTGATTTCTTTTCTATGCAAAACTGATGAAAAGATAGAACACTACTGTGCACCCAATTTGTCAGTGCATGAGTTTCATTTGTCAGGAAATTTTTTTCCTTAGCTCTTCGCTGCCATCAGATTTATGCTCCGTGGGGGGCGGGGGGGGCGGGGAGGTGAGAGAGGAATGCGCACACACGCACGTACAAATCTTAACATTGTAAAAATGCTTCAAAATGATAAAAGGATATATATATATTTTTTTAAAGTTAATGTGTGTTATTTTTCTGTATTTTTCATGTATTACTTTTAAAACTTATTGTTATTATTATTAGACATGAGTGGCCCTTTCCAAAAATCTATTGATCTAATTTGGGGAGAGAAAATGTCAGTAGTGTTTAGGCCAACCTCTGCCAGTTGTTATTCTTATTCTTTTCTCTTCACAGCAAGCAACACATGTGGTAAGCCGTTTATTTTTAAGGCGTCCATCTTACAGAAGATCAGAACTTACTTATGCTTCATACTTAGAAAATACAGATTTTATAAAGAGTCAAGAAAAATGGTAAAACTAAAGATGCATGGGTATAGCTTTTGTTTATTTATATTTATTTTCATCTAATGACATGTAAATGGACATATAAATCAGAAAATATTTCTGGAGCTGTTACAGTAAACCTAGTACTGTTATGTGCATAGGAGAAAGCCCACAGAACTATGGTATGAACTCTGATGTCACGAGGATTACAGTGTAATGGAGAAAGCAAAATGGACACACATAATGCAAATAATACTTAAACTTAAGCATTTATTTTAGGGCTTTTTTGTGCCAAATGATATAAATCCATCTCAAACTAGCTTAAGAAAAATAGCAAAAATTATTGTCTCACAGGGACGGCCTCTTAAGTGTAGGGGTGGAGCCACTGGCAGAGTCAACAGAATAGTGAGATTTAAATAGCAAAAGGGCCCACTCTCTCTTTCTCATTGTAGTCTGGCTTTCTGCTTGTCTGTTGGCTTCATTCTCTTTGGCTTCTCCATATGTTCTTAGGGGAAGAGTACATGCATATAGATATATGCCACCAGCATCTCTGGGATCACAGCCTTATGGCTCATGATCCAAGGGGATCAATTCACAGGTAAGGAGTCTTATTGACCTGCTTGGGTCTTATGCCCACTCTTTGGACCAATATTGGGCCTAGGATGATGCATTATTGTTTTTGCCCCATGTCCCCTGTTGTGTCCATAGGCAGTAGAATTGTGTGCCTAATAGAGTCACTAGTAGCAAGAGGGGTGGGAAGATACACCCTATAGGAGACAGAAGTGAGGATGATGCAACAAAACTTAGATGAAAAGTTGCTGGGAAAGCAAGAACCATAGATGTCCACTAAACGTATTTACTATACTGTATACTATGCTATACTGTACTATCCTATATAAACAGTGGATATAGTAGGCAGAATAATGTCCCCTTCCAAAGATGTTTACTTCCTAGTCCTCAGAATCTATGAATATGTTATACTATGTGGCAAGGGGGAATTAAGGTTGCAGATATCATTAAAGTTGCTAATCATTTAAGCTGACCTAAAAGGAGGAGAGGTTCCTATATTAGCCAGGTGGCCCAGTGTAATCAGAAGGGTCCTTAAATGTGGAGAATGGAGTCAGAGGGGTTAAAGTCAGAGAGAGTGTGTCAGAGTGATACCATGTAAGAAAGACTCTGCTGGCCTTTGCTGGCTTTGAAGATAGAAAGAGGCCAAGAGCCAAGAAACACAGGCAGCCTCTAGAGGCTGGAATAGGAAATAAAATGGATTCTCCCATATAGCTTCCAGAAGGAGCACGGCCCTGCCAGAACCTTGATTTTAGCTCAGCAAGACTCAGTTAGTCTTCTGACCTTCAGACTGTAAGATAAAAGTATGTTGTTTCAAGCCACAAAATTTGTGGTAATTTGTTTAGCAGTGGCAGGAAACTAATACAGTGGAGGATAACAATGACATACTGGGAGCTTTAGAGTCACCTAATCCTAAATCTAAGTCCCTCTTCCACCACTCAGCTCTGTGACTTCAGTAAAGTTAGCCTTTCTGAGCATCAGCTTCCAGATCTGTAAAAATGGGGCTATTAATATTTATCTCACATGGTTTTTATTAAAGGGTAAATGAGATCATGTATGTAAAGCATGTAGGAAAGTTCTTGAATATAGTAAGTGCTGAATAAATACTAGCTGCTATTATCATCATCATGACATTCAGTCCTCCAAAGAAGCCTGTAAGCTATCTTGATCATACATTATCTCCATTTTATATATGAGGAAACTGAAGTTCAAGAATACTGAGCAACATTGTCACCTAGCTAATAGGTAAAACTTCAGTCTGGTTTTAATTTAGTTTGCAATTTAATTTCAGAGAACTCTGGAGAAATTCCAAACCCCCAATGTGCCTACTAAATCTTTCTTAGCTGCTTTCTGCTAATTAAATGTTCTATTTCTATTCCATTCTATTCAAGAATATGAGTGACTCGTGTGTGTGTGTGTGTGTGTGTGTGTGTGTGTGTTGTGCTGGTGGTTGGGGTGGATAGTGGTGCTAATCACTGGGCAATATAAGCAAAAATGCAGAGCCAGGAATGAGCATGATCACTGAGCCTAGAATTATAGAAGTTTTAGAGCTTAAAGCAGGGCTTAAAATTCTTAGCCTTTGGCCAAATCTGGACTACCCTCCTACTTAAAATAAAACAAAGAAAACAAAACAAGCTATATCAGAAACTCTCAAGTAAAAATGCACTTACAAAGGCTTCATATGTTCCAGTTTGTCACAGGTCCCATGTTGCTCTTTCATTTCACCTGGTCAATTCATATTAACCTGAAACCTGCAAGATATAGATTTCAACCTTTACTTACAAAATGAGTCTTAAAAAAATAAAAATAAATAAGAAATAATAAAAAATAATAAAATAAAAAATGAGTCTTGTCTTTAAAAAATGAGACCTAAGTAGGTTAAGCTCCTGGCTTGTGGAAACACAGCTAGGTTGTGGTAGTCATGATTTCTGATCAAGTGGGGAAAATTATTATTCCATAATGAGGAAAATGATGCTAAGTCACTTAAGATCAAAGTAAGGCTTTGATATGTTTTTAAGTTTGGCAAGAAGGCTGTGTTTTAGGATGGTAGTTTGGCAATGCAATACAGGTTCAAGGCAGATGACAGGGTACATATGCATGTAGCAGGAAGACAGCTGGGACATATTCCTATTAAGATAAGTAATGTAAGATAGTGAGTATTCAAGGTGGTATGCAATGAGTGAGTTACAGCTGTACAAAGTGATTGATTCCCATAGCCCTAGGGACAGCTGGGTGGGGACTGAGACTAGAAGGATTCTCTGGGTTGGTCACAACTGTGTTGACAAACTTACCTGATTAAGTCAAGTGTTATACAAATACTAAGTTTCATCAATTCTTAGATGTGCTTTTTTTTTTTTTTTTTTTACATTTAACATCTCAGAACTCATACTGCACATTGCATCAGATGGCTTCTTAAAGTGACCATTAACTGGGCAGCAGTTATGACTCAGTTGTTTTTGAAAGTGCATGCATGAACTTAGTCATAGCTCTTCAACACTTCTTGAGTTATGGGTATTGTTGGCTATTTAGTATGTTTAATATCCATTTAAAATAGCAAAAATTTCCAAGGAATAGAAGCAGCCATGGGAACGGTGGGTTATAAACTTGTAGTGGTGAGGCAAATATGGATTATTGGAGAAATAACCACAATTCCATCCTTTCTTGCAAAGGAACTAAGTAATTTACAATTCCTAAAAAGGTGGGTAGCCTTGAGTAGGTAAAGCAAAAGGGTTGCTTATTTCACTTAAGGTTGGATAAGTCACAAAGTCTCTCAGAATATAAGAAAGAATATGTATAAGGATAAGCACTCTTGTTAAGGCACAAAATATTAATTTGTCAAAAAATGCCCTGCTGTCTTTGAATAGAAACGGCTAAATTTTCAAAGATGTATGATGTACTAGTTGCTGAAAAAAATGAAACTGTGTTTTGACAAGTATGAAATGCTGATAAACCCTGATATCCTATGGCAGCCATCAAAATTATACTGTCAATGCTAAAGGTACTAAAAATAGATGAATTTATATAAATAAGTGGCATGTCACTATGATACTATGCATAAGCCTCCCACTATGTTTTATTAAAACTATAAAATGATATTTAATAAAATCTTCCCCTATGATGATATTGTGCATACTAAAAAGAATGGGATGCACAATACTTGAGTTGATGGTCTATAAAGTTGCCATAAACACTGAATTAGCAAATACTGAACCATTGCTCCAAGAGGAAATACAGGTTAGGTTCCTGTGAGCCTCTGTGAACAACATTTTCATCAGTTGATCAATACATAATGTTGTTTTATATGTGTTTCTGTTTAGTCAGCTTATTTAATATACAAGGAGTCTTCAAAAAGTTCATGGAAAGAATAATATTATCTTTTAATTCCATTTTTCCATGAACTTTAAAAAATACCCCTATATATTGGAGATTCATTAATATTGAACTATGGCCAACAGCACTTAGTCCACTTTGTGCTGATATTTAAAAATACCTTAGACTTGGTAATTTACAAAGAACAGAAATTTACTTCCTCACAGTTCTAGAGTGCTGTGGATTGAATGTTTCCCCAAAGCTCATTAAAGTTTAATCCCCACTGTAACTATTAAGAGGATGGGAAATCCTATTATGGTATTTGAAAGGTGAGGCCTTTTAGAAGTGATTAGATTGGGAGGACTGTACCCTTGTGAATGGATTGATCCATTCATGGAGTAATGGGCGTGGCTCTGATGGCTTTATAAGTAGAGCAAGTGAGAAGATTAGTGTGCACTCTTTCTCTCTCTCAAGCTTTTCATCACATGAGACCCTGTGTCCCTGTGGATAGTCACCACCATTGAAGAAGGCCCTCACCAGATATGTTCCCTAGACTTTGGACATCCTGGCCTCCAAAATTGTAAGAATAAATTTTATTCCTTTATAAATTACCCAGTTTAACGTATTCTGTTATAAGCAACAGAAATGGACTAATACATGGAGGCTGTAAGGTCCAAGATCAAGGTACTGGCATTTGGTGAAGGCCTTCTTGCTATGTCATCCCATGGCTGAAGGTGGAAGGACAGAAGAGGGTGAGAGAGAGCAAGAGGAGCCAAATGTGTCCTTTTATAAGAAATCCACTCCCATAATAATGGCATTAATTCATTCATTCATGAGGATGGTGTCCACATGATCCAAACACCTCCTGTTAGGACCCATCTCCCAACACTACTACACTGGGGATCAAGTTTCTAACACAAGAACTTTGGGGGACACATTCAAACCAAAGCAAGCACTATAACTGAAGGTCTGAACAAAGCTTATCTAACACATATGTTTTCTCTGTAAGGCACATCATAGCCTTCTTGCACTTAGAAACACTAGAAAGCACTTCATCACTACGCGTGGGGGCCATTTTAAACAGTAAAATTGTCAACAAAAAGCACAAAAATAGAGAAAATGAAGCACTAAATAGACCATGAAAAGAACGCTTGTTTCTATTGTGAGAGCTGAAATAAGAAGGCAGACCACTGCTTTGTTCAACTTCAGCTGGGAACTCATATTTTTTGCAATTTTGTGCATGTGTGTGAATGACCACGAAAGTGCTGTATTGATTTGTGAGTTATAAATAAATTTCAGCAAGTAGGCAAATTCAAAATGCAGAATCCATGAATAATAAGAATGGACAGAACTTTGCTCTTTAGTGGAAAACACTTCCAAGTCATATGGCAAAATATGAAGATAAAAGGGTTAAAAAATTGGGGCCAATGATGCCAAATCTTGGGCCTCCTCAGAGACCCATGGATCAAAATCTGCATTTCAGATATCCCAAGTGTTTCTATGCACATTCAAATCTGAGAAGTACTGCCCATGATATCATGGTAAGTACATACATGACAGAGGGTAGAAGTTAAAGATTAGAAGCCAGTTAACATTTGTAAGTTTTTATTGGTCCAAAGGTCTGAGGAATGCTAGGATAACAACCTCTCTAAGGTGAAAGATGAGTTACTGCATCTTGAAATTCCTATTGATAGGAAAGAGACAGGGCACTTGGTGGGCCTCTTTAGCTTTTAGAGACAACATCTACCACACTCGGGAATACAGCTCAAATTCAACATTTATTGGGTGGCATGGAAGACTCCCCATTTGAGTGTGTCCCTGAGCAAGAGTGCTCTGCAGCAAGTCCATGCTGGGATGCACGCTGCCTTGTTATGTGGCCTTAAGTCTCAACAGATGCAGTGGTGCTAGAGTTGTTTATGGTGGATAAGGATGCTGTGTGGAGTCTTAGGCAATCCCTAACAGGATAGTCACAGTGTAGAACCTCAGAGTTCTGGAGCAAGGCCATTCCTCTAACAGCAAGCCATTTGAAAAGCAGCCCCTGAATTGCCACTGGGCCCTAGTAGAGACTGAGAGCCTTGCCATGCAACTCAAGCAATTATGCAACTAAAGCTGCACATCATGAGCTGGACATTGTCAGATTTACCAAGTCACAGTGTTGGGTGGATATAGCAGCAATCCATCAGACAGAGAAAGAGAAAGAGGAACCAAGGGTTGAAAATGTCATTGAGGTGAAAGGACAGTAGCCAGAAGAACATGGCTGGGAGTCTTGGAAGTTCCCCAAGAAAGGCAAGATCAAAATTATAAAATTATCTTTTTCCCACTCTCTACTCTCTCCCTGAATTCCCTGTATTGAGTTTGGAGTAGTAATATGCACTCTATTTCATGTCAAATCTCTGGAGTCATCATTGACCTCTCCTGCTCATCAAAGAGATAACCCCTTCAAATAATATCTGCTGAATCTGTATCTGCATCTCTATTTCCAAGGCTACTGCCCTAATTCTCTCAGCACTTCCCTCTTGCAAAATTTCCACATTATTGAAAAATGGTGTTTCTGCACATCTGATTATATCATTCATTCCTCAAATATTTATTAAGCATCTACTATGTATCAGGCACTGGGTTAGGCCCCAGGGAAACAACGTGAAGAAGGAAAAGGCACTGCTGCTGGCCTCCTGGAGTTTACAGTCTGGTGGAGGAGAGACAAAAAAAATCCTGTTTAAAATTCTTCAATGGTTCCCTGCTGTTTTGAGGATGAAGCCCAGATGTCTTGATAGGGTTGCCCGTGATTATCTCTCCAGCATCACCTCTAACCAGTGTTCATTACTCTCGCAGGCTCCGCAGCCACAATGTACTTTCCCTTCTTCAGAGCACCCTCCTCTCTGCCTGGGTTCAGTCCAGGAATCCACTTTCTCCAAGAAGCCTTCTGGACACGCACTTCCCCCGTTAGCTGCACTTCTCTGTAATTCCAGCACGCCTCATGCTATCACTACCACAAACGAACCATGCTTCATGGTGATTCTCTATTCTCTCGTGCACCCCCTCTACTCTTGAGTGAACTCAGCTTTGTGTTCCCAACACGTAGTACAGTGTCTGGTTCATAGTAGGTACTCGACATTTTTTGTCAAACGGACTGAATAGATATATATAGAAATGCCCCCCCTCCCCCAATAGCACATAAGGCCAATACATCACTTCTGCACCCTGACAAAGGAGCGACAGGGCCATGACTAGAGGGCGTCCTCTGGCCCTGCTGTCTTCTGACGGGTAGCAACCTGGTCCCTCTCTCGCAGAATAGTACTCAGCGACGCGCCCCCTAGCGCCTCCGGCTGACACTGCAAGAATGGGAGGGCGCCGGCAAGCATGCGGTCCCAGACCAGAGCGTGGCGCAAGCGCAGAACGCGAGCGCTCGGCTTGGATAAGGAGAGTCCAAGCGTGAGGGGGGCGGGCTGTGGATTCAGATTCTGTTTTTCTTGCTAAATCGAGAAGTAGCCCTATTTTTTTTCCCTTCGACTGTATCTTAATTGAAACTATAAGAAAAAGTGTGGCTCTGCAGGGACCTATAAAGGGGATAGGGGGTTGTTAAGCTCTACTCTGTCCTTCGGCTCCCCTCTTGCGGGGCGGTGGGTTGGAAGGTCCCAGGTCAAGGCGCGCGGGGGCGGAAGCGGCGGCGGCGGCGGACGTCAGAGCCGAGAGGGGCAGGGCAGAGCGGCCATGGAGGGTCGGCATCGCTGGCTGCCACTGGAGGCCAATCCTGAGGTGAGCGCGGCTCGGGTTCGCTCCTGGGGCCGCGGCCAGGGACGGAGGGATTCGGGCTGCCGCAGCTGGACCGCGGCGGTTTGGTTCTAAATCGTGTTCTGTGTTTGGTTTTCAGGTCACCCCAGGTCAAGGCGCGGGGGGGCGGAAGCGGCGGCGGCGGCGGACGTCAGAGCCGAGAGGGGCAGGGCAGAGCGGCCATGGAGGGTCGGCATCGCTGGCTGCCACTGGAGGCCAATCCTGAGGTGAGCGCGGCTCGGGTTCGCTCCTGGGGCCGCGGCCAGGGACGGAGGGATTCGGGCTGCCGCAGCTGGACCGCGGCGGTTTGGTTCTAAATCGTGTTCTGTGTTTGGTTTTCAGGTCACCAACCAGGTGAGTGAGGTGTCTGTCGCTGCGGACCCCGGAGTCTTTTCTGCCTTCGTGGTCAGCTTTTTCACGTCTACGCTCCTACGGATTCCGGGATTTAATTCCTTGAGGGTCTCTCTTGTTCTGCTTCAGGCGGCACCTCCCCTTTCACGGCTGTCTCTCTGCCACCTGGCTCCTGGTGATGCTCCTAGCTGCCTCAGCCCCTTTCCTGGTCTCCATCCCGGGTCATCACGTTTCCTGGGGCCTCCGGTCTGAGGTTTGAGGGACTTTCATCCCGTATTCCTATTTCTTTTCCCTCCTCGTTTTGCCTCCGACTAGTGCCGATTCCATGATTTTTCCCACCCTGTACCTTCTGGGTGACTAATTTGCCGACACTTGTGACTCCAAGCTTTGTTAACTCGCCCACCCCGTCCTTGTAATTTCATACACCTCCTGCACTATGAAATCATCTTCCAGTCATCTTCTCTTGCCCCATCAAGTTACTTCTCCCCGCCACGCCCCCTTTCTCTTCCAGTCTTTTAAAACTGGAAATTTAGTTGCTTTCATACCATAGAAAGCTCAGCTTAATAGTTTCCACTCTATTCTTTGCCACCTACGACCCTTAAACTTCGCTTTGGGTATTGGAAGTTGGGGTTTGGGGAGGGAAGAGGGAACATCTCCCAGCTACTTGATTTAAAGAACAGTGGGTGTTATCGGGTATAAACTTTTGATTTGCTGAGGTGTATCTCGTCTTATCCTGTTTTTTCATTCTCAACAGCTCGTTACTGCTCTCTTGGTTTATCGTATGAAATTACCCCCCCGTCCCCCCATGGTCCTTGTCATTAACAAGGAGTATTCATTATGTACTTAAATTGTTGTTTGGTTTTCAAAGCTTATAGCAAGTTCCTTATATTAAGTAGGTAGTTAGGCTTTATCTTGATTAAGCTGTAAACCCCTTTACCTTCTTGTTCAGGTTTATTATATGCTTTTGAAATGACTGTTATTCCCCTGACTTTTTAGTAATCTAGAAATATACAAAGCTTAAAACCCAGAATGTATCTTTTATATTATTCTTATGGTGACTTTTCCAATGGATGTTAATTTTCTTTTGTTTTCCGGCCTTCCAAATCTGGTGTTCATTTTTTCCCTAACACATATTTGTCCCCTTTGTACAGAGAAAAATCTTAAGGCTGAAGAAATCAGTATTTGCAATTTCCGATTTAGTGCTGTAGGAAAGAAGCATATTTCTTTCAGACCTAAACCAAACTATTTTTACACCTTTGTCAAAAATCAATTTACCAAATACCTGGATTCTTTTTTGTTCCATTGATCTATGTGTTTGTCCTTTCACTGGTACTACACCATTTTGATTACCGTCGTTTTATAGAAAGACCTCACATCAAATAGTATGAATCCTCCAACTGTGTTCTTTTTCAAAATTGTTTATTTCTTTCTAGTTACTTTGCCTTTTCATATAAATTTTAGAATCAGCGTATCTGTCTCTACAAAAAGCCATGCTATGATTTTGGTAGGGAATGTGTTAAATCTATGGATGTATTTTGAGAAAAATTAACTTAACAATACTGAGTGTTGTAATTCATGAAGGCGTACATTTCATCATTTAGTTAGGTCTTTGATTTCTTTCATCAGTGTTTTGTAGTTTCAGCATGTTTATCTGGAAGATATTTTGTTAGATTTATTGTACTTATTTTGTTTCAGCATTTATATCTTGGATATTTTGCTAGGTATTTAATGATTTTTGGTGCTGTAGTAAATGGTACTGTTTTAAAATTTCAATTTCTAGTTGTCTATTGCTATGAATAGAAATATAACTGATTTTTAATAGTTGACTTTGTATCCTGCTGCCTTCCTAAATTTACTTACCAGTCCTACTTCCTGTTTTCTGTAGATGCTTTGTAATTTTCTATATAGACAATTATGTTTTCTGTGACTGTTTTGTTTCTTTCTTTTCTGTGTGCCTTTATTTCTTTTTCTTGCCCTCTTTCACTAGTTCGGGCCTTTAATACAATGTTGAATAGTATGGAGAGAGGGACATCTCGTGTTGTTCCCCATCTTAGGGGGAAAACATTTGATCTTTCACCATAGAGTATGTTAGCTATAGGCTTTCAGTAGATGCTATTTCGTTAGGCTAAGGAAGTTTCCTTTCTTTTCTAGTTTGCTGAGAGGTTTTATTATGAATGTGTTGAATTTTCTAAAATGATTTTTCTGCATCTCTTGAGATGATCGTTTAAGGAAGAAACAATACCAATTCTACATAAACATAAAAGAAGGGAGACAATTCCCAACTCATTTTATGGCCAGCGTTACCCTGACGTGAAAACCAGACAAGCCAAGAAAAACTGCAGGCCAATTCCTCATGAATGTGGATGTAAAAATCCTCAACAAAATATGAGCAAATTGAAAAAATGTAAAAAGGGTGATAAATCCTGACCAAGAGCAGTTTATCCTGGTATTGCAAAGATGGCTTACCATTCAAAAGTCAATGTAATTAGCCATATCAATAGACTAAAAAACAAAACTGTTTTTAGGTGATAATTATTGTTTTAATGAGATATAAGCTTGTATAACTGGAAACATATTCTGTGATTCAGCTGCTATTGGAACTTGTTCCTAGGTGATCTTTATAAACTATAAAACACATTCACTCATTCACATTAATTAAATGATATTTTGGGCATACCTTTCATAATACCACTTGTTTGAACAGTAGTTGGTTATTCTTTGGTGATTAAAATATTCATGGTTTTCTGCATTTCAGTCAAGTGGGAAAACAGTAAACAAGTAAGCACACACATCATTAGTGATTGTTTTAAATGCAATGAAAAAAATTAACAGGGTGCTGTGATTGAGACCATTGGGGAAAACTTAATAGGTTGGTTAGAGTGACAGGAGACATTTGTGAGGTGACATAAGCAAAGGAAAGATGTTTTTTAGTCTATGATTGTACACTGTGTGTGGCATGCTTTATTTTAAATTTATTTATTATAGGAATAATATTTTTTTTAGTGGGAGAATGAGCAAGTATCTAAGAAGTTGTTGATTTTAACCAAAATTTTTGTGGTTGTTTCTTTGTTCTCTGTGAGTTAAAGGCAAAACCCAGAATAGAAAATGAATAGAAATTTAATTAACTGACTTAGAATTTAAAGAATTAATAAACCCCAACAACAAAATCCATCCCTACCCTCTCATTAACTCAACCTAATAGAATCATAGGACTTTTACTTGATCTTGATCTCACTCTGTTACCATCTGGTAATTGCATGTGTTATTAAATCTAAGTTTGAGCAAATATTGTTTTATGTCCTAATGATGCCTAGTGTGTAAGAATGGCCAACCAATTTCTACTATAAGAAGATCAGTATTAATTGTTAGACATTAGCTAGTAAGGATATTTTGTCATGCTACAGGTAGGACTTAGAGTAATAGAAATATCCTTAATTGTGATTTTATTGAGGAGGCAAAATATTTTCTAGCATAATGTCCAAAGGTAAATAAATTTACTTTAACATAACTATTCTATTTAGCCTAAATGCTTAGAGTTAGAAAAGCAATTAGAGGTCATATGCTGGATTATTGCCATAAACATACATTACTGTGTTGTCCTCTAGCTACTGCATTGTCTGTTTCCCTTGTAAACTTTCCATGAAGAAAGAATTGTCCATAGCTACTGTCGCTACTACCTCATCTCCTATTCTCTTCTGTGTTCACTCCTATCTAGCTTGTTTATATCCCATCCATTTTATAATAACTACTTTTGTCAGATTTACTAATGATTGCTGCTTTGCCAGATCCAGAGGTCACTTTTCTGTCACTGTATTTTTTGGCCTGTCAGCAGCATTTGGTAGATCAGCCATCCTTCTTGAAACATTATCTTTTCTTGGCTTCTGTGATAATCCTGGTTTTCCTCCTATTCCCCTGACTACTTTTTAGATTTTTCTTTGCTAGATCATCTTCCTTCCAATTTCTAAGGGCTCCTTAGAGTTTTTTCCTAAACTGCTAATCTTTTCTATGTGCATTCTCTCTCTAGTGATGTTGTTTGTTGTGTACCTTTAATACCATCACTAGTCACATAGTTGACCCCAAGTTCCTCTAACCTCTCACTTCACCAAATTAGAAAATTGTACATTCAACTATCTCTTTGATATCTGCATCTGCATGTCTTATAGATACCTCAAACTTAACATGGCCAGAAAAGAAATCTTGGTTTACATCATCCCACAATCTCCCCAAATCCATTTGTTTCCCAGTCTCCCATGCACACTGCTATCTATCCAATGTTCAAGTCAGTGTCATTGATTCTTCTCCCTGACTGTGTAGTTTTGAAGAGGCTGTAGCTTATTGATTTGATTTCCTAGGTTAGAATGTCTGCTCTGCCATCTACCAGCTCTGAGACCATGGGCAGTTACCTACTCTCTTTGTACCTCAGTTTGTTGATTTCTTATAACCTCTCCTAATCTTGTTAAGATTGTTGTGAGCATTCAATAACATGTAAAGTATGTAGAATGATGTATGAAACAAAGCATCACTCCATGAATGCTTGCTAGTTTTTTTTTTTTTTTTTTTAAAGATGACCGGTAAGGGGATCTTAACCCTTGACTTGGTGTTGTCAGCACCACGCCCAGCCAGTGAACGAACCGGCCATCCCTATATGGGATCCGAACCCGTGGCCTTGGTGTTATCAGCACCGCACTCTCCCGAGTGAGCCACTGGGCCGGCCCATGCTTGCTAGTTTTTAATATAACCCGTGGCCTTGGTGTTATCAGCACCGCACTCTCCCGAGTGAGCCACCGGGCCGGCCCATGCTTGCTAGTTTTTAATATATTTTTTTTACCCTCTTGCAGACTCTTCTTTCAAAATTTATCCCATGTCTGGCAATTTTCTCCATTTCTAATACCACCACCCAAGCCACCGTCATCCTAACTTGGACAATTGAAGCTGCCTCCTAACTAGTTTTTCTGCTTTACCATTTGCCTCCTTAAAATTTATTCTCCATTGTATTATTCTATTTGTGTTGCTATAACAGAAATACTGGGTAATTTATAAAGAACAGAGGTTTATTTGGCTTATGATTCTGGGACAGCTGCATCTGGCATGGGCCTGAGGCTGCTTCTACTCATGGCGGGAATCAGCAGGCAGCTGGTGGATACAAGCAGATAACATGGCAAGAGGAAGCAAGAGAGAGAGATGGGGGAGGTGCCAGGGTCTTTTAAACAACCAGCTCTCTCGGGAACTAATAGAGTGAGAACTCACTCATTAATCCCCCCACCTAGGGATAGAATTAATCCATTCATGAAGGATCTGCCCCCATGACTCAGTCAGTTTCCAACACTGCCACATTGCGAATCAAATTTCTGCATGAGTTTTGGGGGGACAACTCTTCCAACTCTATTATCCGTATATACCCAAAGTGGTCTTATAAAAATGCAAATCACATCTTGTGACTCCTTGCTTAAAATACTCTAATGGTCTTCCACTGTTTGTCCTTAGAATACAATTCAGACTTGCTGTGGCTGGATGAGGAGGTACTGCCCAACTCTGTCCCATTCATGCTGTGCTGCAGTCTTCAAATGTCAGCCCATCCCTGCTTCAGAGACATTGCACTTGTTATCCTTTGCTTGAATCATTGTACTCAAGGTTGTTTCATGGCTGATTCTTTTTTGTTTGTGGCTCAACTTCAGATCACTTCCTCAGTGAGTCTTTTCTTGACTACACATCTAAAGTATCCCCTCCAAGTCTGTACTGTCCTGTCTTGTTTTATTTTCTTTATAAAACTTACCACCTTGTGAAATTATCTTGTTTCTTATATGTTTACTTGTTTATCATGTGTATCTTACCTCTAGAATGTAAGTTTTGTGAGAGCAGTGACAAATCTTAAGTACCAAGAATGGTGCCTGGCCCTTGGGCTCCCAATAAATAGTTATTGAATGGAAAAATGAATAGATCTTATGAATATAAAGGTGCTTTCCTGTTCCAGAAAATCTTTCCCCAAATTATCCTTAATGTGGTCATGAATCCTTTGCCTGAATATTATTATTTTTTTTCCTTTTTGTCTTTCGTACTGACTGGTAACGGGATCGCAACCCTCGGTGTTGCACCCACACCGCACTCAGCCAGTGAGCGGGAACCAGTCTCCACATGGGATCTGAACTCTCTAGTGCGCCACCAGGCTGGCCCCTTTGCCTGAATATTTTAATGAGCAATATTCTATCTCGTAAGGTGGTTTAATTTTTTATTATAATGCCGAGAATAATATATAATATAATTAGAAGAATTATATTTCTTTTTATTAAACCAAAATCTTCTTTTCCGTAACTTCCTCCAAGTTTTCGTCCATCCTCCCATTGAAACCATACAGAGTAAATTTAATTGCTCTTCCATGATATTACTAAAAATATCTGGGGACAGGGATCATGACAATTTAATTCTTCTATGAACATGCCCAGATTCTCCAGCTATAATGTCTTCGAAAACCTTATCATTCCTGGTCACTTTCCTTTGGATTCTATTCCCTTTGTCATTGGCCTTCATAAAATATCCCTCCCAGAGCTGGTATCATAATCCATGTTGAATAATCTATTTTGAGTACAGTGGCTATTACTACATTATCTTGAATGAACCTTCTTTTAAAGCAGACTAGCATTGCATCACCTTTGTTGACAATTTTGTAGTTAGTACATATTGAGCCTGCAGTGAAGTCAACCCCCTTTGTTCTTAATCCCCACATAGAACGTTTTTAGTGTTTCCGCATTCTGTACTTAAATAATCTCATTTTTGTTTTATGTTTTACTCAATTTCCATTAAATTTCATTATTACTAGTTTTCAAACTGCCATTTTCTCATTTAACTATTAGTTATTCTCCTAGTTCTTCAACTAGCAGTTACTACTCATGTACTCTTACTGGTAGTAATATCAAACAATTACTAGACAAATATAACTTATGTCATAATTCACATAATTAATAAATTAGTAACAAGGCAGAATCTCTTGTTGCCCTGAGCAGCTAATTAAAGACCACCGGAAGTGGCACCGTACTCATTATTTTTTCTTTTTTCTCTATGTCATAGGTTAAAGTCTGACATTTTATTTGAAATGAAATTATGAGTTTTAAAAAACCAGTAATCTGTTACATTTCTTTTGCCAGATATGAGAGGCAATGAAGTTGAGAGTAGGTTTCATTGTATACTAGAGGTCAGGAAGCCAGTGGTTTACTTGCAATATCAAGCATTTTCTTGTGTTTACACAGGTAATTTGGATTTTTTTGGCTCTTTGTCCATTGATATAATTCTTAGCTATGTATCTTTCTTTAAACCTCAGACATTATTTTTGGTAAGTAGGATAAACTGTGTTGGTCTTTCACTAAATTAATAATTTACTGGAACTTTGGTGTATCTTCTTAAAAAGCAAGTGCTAGAAATGAATTCAACATATCAACCAAACCAACTTGTACGTATTTGGTAAAGTTCTGGCTTACATTCAGTCTCAAAGTAATAGACTTGAAAAAGGAATTTTGCTTTTTATGTTTTGAATTTTAAGTGTTTGTTATGTGGTATAAATAAGTTGCTATCTCTTCCCACCCTGTTCATGGAAAAGTTGCTTTAATGTATTCTTTTTTCCCCACCTTTATTAAGGTATAATTGACAAATAAAAATTGCATATATTTATGGTGTACAATGTGATGTTTTGATATATGCTGCTTTCTGCATTATTATTGAACATCAGTAATAATTTGTATTACATTTCCTTATATGCATTAGGTACATAGTATATACTTGTTGATTATTTCAATGTTAACATTCTACTGGTATTTCTTTTACCAGTTAACATTCTACTCTTTTTTTTTTTTTAATTTTACTAGTTTCTCCAACAATTAGGTCTACATCCTAACTGGCAATTTGTTGATGTATATGGAGTGGATCCTGAACTCCTTAGCATGGTACCAAGACCAGTGTGTGCAGTCTTACTTCTCTTCCCTATTACAGAAAAGGTAATATAAAGTAGTTTTCATTATTGAATTAAAAATAGAATTTTTAAGAACAAATGGTCCTCCTCTTGCATAAAATCAGGCAGTCCAGACAGTGAGGAAATCTTAAAAATGTTTTATTAAAGAGACGATATTTAGATTTGATTTATAAATTGACAATAAAGCTCTGGGTTAGTCTTTTAAGCTTGGGTATTTTTTTTTTTTTAATAAAATATTAGTTTGCTTCAACTGTGTTATGATGTAACATTTAATCACATTTTGATGTATGTACTCTAGAAATTTAAGCAGTAGAATGATCCTAAATCTGTATTAGAAAATATATGAATAAAGAATATTCATTCAATATTATCTCAATATAAAAAATACACAAATTTTTTTCTATATGTAAAAAGAAATCTCCTTTGCTTATTTTAAAGGAGATAGGGGAAGCTGATGACATGGGTTACATTATTTTCAAAATAAACTTGATTTGGGTGGGAATCACTAAGCTTAAATACTGTTAATTGGCTTTGTTAGGATGTTTTGGAAATTATAAATAGTTATTCCTAGATCTCAGTATTTAAATTCAAATCTCCATATTTCAATTCTTCTAGAATGCTGTCGTGCTCGTGTGTGTGTGTGTGTGTGTGTGTGTGTGTGTGTGTGTGTGTGTGTGTAGTAGAGCTAGAACTTTTAAGTACATTTAAAAATAGCTGGTGAGTCTATATATTTCTGATTTTTATTTTTAAACTTAGAAATAATAGGATGAACAGTAGTTGTAAAAAATGAGGAAATGTTTGGGAAAATGTGAGAGAAATGAGGTGTTGATGATTTGACATATACATGCTTAGGTCATCCTATTCTTCAGAAATAAATGGAGCCAAATCTCACAGAAATTAAGAATTAGGCTTTGCTCAGTCCTACATATTCTTCATCATTTTTTTTTTTGCCATAACTAAATAGCCTCAGTTTGAGATTAAATAAATAATATTGAAATTTTTCTCTCTTATACTTAAGGTTGTACAAAACAAATTATTTAATAAAAGAAATGGTATTTTTTCACATTTTGTATTCATAATATTGATAGGAATTTAAGTTAGAAAGTTTTTGTGATTATCCAGTGTTAACCAAACCTTTGTTTTTAGTGGTGAGATTGTGATTATTCTGAAATTTGTAGAAGAAAGAGCAGTAAAGAATTGAAAAAAAATCAATTGCTTAAAGCTTATGCTTTCTTAGCTGATGTGATACAAATATGAGTTCATGGTTTGAATTAGAAATTTCCCAAACCATCGGTTTTTATGATTTCCTTTTTTTTTTTTTGTACAGAATAAATTGGATTTGATCTCCTTCATTTAGTGGGTCAGTATTAAAAAAACCATGTTATTATCAATAGGAGCTCTTCATTTAATGGATCAGGAGAACTGAAGATCATTAGAACTTGTGCTTATCGGGCCGGCCCGTGGCTCACTCGGGAGAGTGCGGTGCTGATAACACCAAGGCCACGGGTTCGGATCCCATACCCATTCGGATGGCCGGTTTGCTCACTGGGTGAGCGTGGTGCTAACAGCACCAAGCTAAGGGTTAAGATCCCCTTACCGGTCATCTTTAAAAAAAAAAAAAAAGAACTTGTGCTTATTGCTAGGAAGAACACAATTCTGAAGTATGTATGTAAGTAAGTATAGATACTTTACATACATACTTTAAAATTGTGTTCTTGTAAGTATCCATACTTACAGAAAGAATATAAGTGACATCTGCCACTTTTTGATGACTCTTAAGCAGTTTGGTAGATTCCTGTTTCATACATATTAGTATTACATATGACATAAATGTCATATGAATATCATAAGTGACAAATGAGTATTACATAATCATTCAGAGGATATTTCGTACATGTTTTAGGAGATACAAAGTGTTTCAGTCTTCCATGTTCTAATTTAGAAATTGAATACATAGCTGGGAATGACTTAACAAAACTACTAGCAAGGGAACTATCATGGATACCTCATTACTCTTTAAGTAAAGCCAATGATGGTGTTTTGAATGTGTTCTTTATAATAGTGCTTACCAGCCAGTGAATCATAGATAAAGATACTATAAATGTATTTCTTTTTGATATTTATGTCTCTTTACTTTATGTTTTTTGCTTTGATCTGCCATATTTACTTTTTTCCTCTACTTGCTTTGTAGCATTTTAGGATTTTTTTCTAAACATTAAATCTTGAGAAGTTAACAAATCTTATTTGCTTTGTCAACAAGAACGTTAATATTAAACAACAAACTAAACCATAGAACTGTATAAACATTTCAGCATAAGACCTTCGTATACTGAGCCTTTCAATGGTTTTTATCAGTGGAACTTATATGAATGAATTAATGTTGGTTTATATTGCAAATGTTACTTAAAATTTTGATTTAGAAGCACATTCATACAATTCATTTTTTTTTTTTTTTGTCTTTTGTCTTTTTCCATGTCCGGCAACGGATCGCAACCCTCAGTGTTGCCCCCGTACCGGACCGGGGACCGGCAACGGGATTGCAACCCTCGGTGTTGCCCCCGCGCCTCACTCAGCCAGTGAGCGGGAACCAGTCTGTATGTGGGATCCGAACCCTCGGGCGGGAGCGCCACCGCGCTTCCCAAGCGGCGCACCTATCCAGTGCGCCACCGGGTCGGCCCCATACAATTCATTTTTTAAATTGTAGATATATTTGTTGTTAGAAGCAGTTTCTTAATTCTTGGTTTTCTGTAGAAATCATTTGTTTTCTTTATTGCAGGGATCAGCAAATTTTTCTGTAAAGGGCCAGATAGTAAATATTTTTGGCTTTGCAGCCCTTAGAGTCTCTGTTGAAAACAGATATAGACAATACATAATTAAAATTTTACTTATAAAAACAGGCAGTGGGCTAGATTTGGCCCTGTGGGCTGTAGTTTGCTGATCCCCACTGTGCTGGAATCTGAAAATTATAAAACAAAATAAACCATGAAATCATCTTTCTCTTCTCTCCCCCCCCCACCCCGCTTCTCCCCACTTTTTAACCTCTTTATTATTTTTAACCCCTTTTTACAATCAGGAAACTGACACCTTAAGTAATTTGCTGGAAGTCATGCAACTAATGAATCAGCCAGGTTGTGCGCCCAGGCAGTCAACTGTAGAGCCCATACTTTTGATATTCATTATTATACTATATTGCTTTTATAACCAGTTACTATAGATAATGGTGAATATTGGTTGTGAATATTCTACAGTTATAAATTTTGTGTGGATTTTATTTATATAATAGGATTTTCAAAAAGGAAAAGTATTTTTGCACTAATAGTACAATAATATAAAACTCAGATTGACAGTTCTCTGGTAAAATCTAGGCCCAAAATTAACCTCTGTTGAATTTTTGCATATCCTTTCAGACTTTTCAATGCATATATAAAGTAAATATTTTAAAAACATAAATGGAAATCATAATAATGTATACTGACCTATAACCATTCTATAATCTTGGACAGATTTCTAAGTCAGAATATAAATTTCTACTTCATTCTTCTTAAAATGCCTTATCATATTCTATTAATATGTGCCATAATATGTGCCCTTTAGCATATTTGTACAAATGTATACTTTTAATAGTAGCATGTGAGAATACCTTTTCACCAATACCCTTACCATCACTGAGGACTACTATTCTTTTTTCCATCTTTTGTCTGGTAGGTGATAAATTGATTCTTTTACTTTAAACCTTTCCTTTTGTAAAAAATGTTTTGTCATTTGTATTTTTTTTTACCTAATGTTATTTTCCACATGTAGACTGTTGACTTTTTTTTTTCCCCCCAATAGTATGAAGTATTCAGAACAGAGGAAGAGGAAAAAATAAAATCTCAGGGACAGGATGTTACATCATCAGTATATTTCATGAAGCAGACAATCAGCAATGCCTGTGGAACAATTGGACTGATTCATGCTATTGCAAACAATAAAGATAAGATGCACTTTGGTAAATTTTCATTACTGCTATTTTTGCGCCTTAAGATGTAATGTGATTTCACTGAGCAGTGGGTGGTGCTCTAATTCTTTCAAACTGAAATAAAGCATTCCCCCCCTTCTTTTGTAATGAGAACGTATGTACTGTTAGAAGAAATATTAATCCTTCCCATTCTTTTATATTAGTGATAAACAGAGGTTTAACAAATAGCTTAAAGCTTATCATTTATCCCAAGATTCTTGTATTCTTAACTTACCAATGAAAAGATTTTATCTGTCATTTAACTAGCATGCTTCTAGTATTTTCATATATCTGTTTCTTTGTGATATCAAGCCTTTTCAATATTATCTTCTTTGATATTTTCAGAATCTGGATCAACCTTGAAAAAATTCCTGGAGGAGTCAGTGTCAATGAGCCCTGAAGAACGAGCCAGATACCTGGAGAACTATGACGTCGGTACCTTCTTTCTGTCTTGATTTCATATGTGGGCAAAATTTTGTGGGTTTGTAGATTCTGTTTGGGGTTTGTTTTGAAACTATAGTTTTGAGCAATTATGGATTTGATTGTGTCCCTTAAGAAAAGCCTTTTGTATATTTTGGGTAACTTTATCTGAAATATCCACAAATGTTGGTAAATTGCTACTTTTACATCCAGAGTTGAATGAGCCAATAAAAGCAGTTTGATTTACAAATTAATAAAATATCTTATGATTGACTATTCCTTACCATTTCTTTCCTATCATAAATGTATTCCTGGCAATACCCTGTATGTCTTTCATTGGGAATTTGAAACAGGCTGAAGATGAAAGGAAAAAGCAAAGGTTTAAAGGCAGATATTAGATTATATTCTAACTATTTGGTTAGTGTAACAGCCAGGCCATGTATAGTTTTAAATGATTGTACCACTTCTTAGAACTGTTTTAAAATAGTTTTTAAATTTTATTATTTTTGACATCAATTTTTTACTTCAATGCTTTTTATTTTTTAATAACATTATTAAGCAGGTTGCAAGTTCTTTAAAATTAGAAGCAGTATGGTATACGAATTATTTAGCTAGAACAATGCCTTGTGCAGAGTTTGTGTCCAATAATTTAATTGATTTTTTCATGTTGTTTAGTGTTACAATATACTTTGATTATTTTTTAATTGATTTTTTTTTTTTTTTTTTTTTGGTGACTAGCCCGTGTGGGTATCTAAACCTGTGACATTGGTGTTATAACACCGTGCTCTAACCAGCTGAGCTAACTGGTCAGCTCTTAAATTGTTTTTTTCTTTCAAAAAACCTGGAGATTTCATAAAACGTCTTTATTTTACATAAAAGTAAAACAAATAGGGCCGAGCCCGTGGCGCACTCGGGAGAGTGCGGCGCTGGGAGCGCAGCAGCGCTCCCGCCGCGGGTTCGGATCCTATATAGGGATGACCGGTGCACTCACAGTGCTCACTGGCTGAGCGCGGTGCGGCCGGTCTCAAAAAAGGACAAAAAAAATAAAAAATAAAAATAAAACAAATAACATGAAGGTCACTAGTAATCCCACCAATGAGATGTAGCTACCATTAATATTTTTTATAGGTAGTATATACACAATTTTTTACAATAGAAGTTTGATCACACTGTAATACTGTTTTATAACTTGCTTTTTTCATTTATCACAAATGTATTACATACCAGTAAGTATATATTTGACATTATCATTTAATGGGTGCATAGCTTTCCATTTTATCGTATTTTATTTAACCCATAAATTATCATTTGAAATTTTATAGTTTTCTCTCTTTTACACTATTTTAAAAAATACTTTAAGGTATATCGTTTTAGCTAAATCTTTGCAGATATCCTTAATTATATATAATTATGTGCAATTATATGTAAATATATAAACTCCTAGAAGAGAAATTGCCAGATCAAACAGTTTGCATGTTTTTAAGGCTTTGATACTTATTGCTGATTTGCTATTTATAAAGGTTGTACTTTCACCCATAATTTACTGTTGTGCTCATTTTTTTCCATCTTTGCTAATAGTGGGTATTATAAAAACATTTTTTTTAAGTTCAGGAAACCAAATTCTATAGCTTCTGATAAATGCATGCATTTTGCTCTACATTTCTAAATTGCCAACTGAAACTGCATGATTATGCACAAATACAGCCTGAGCTGCAGAGGAGCATGGAACCTGGAGACAGATGAGATAAGCTTCTTCAGTCTCTATCTGTGAGATGCTCACTAGTGTTAAGTGTTAGTTCTAACAATTACGTTAAATGACCCTTACTTACACACAGAAATTATAAATAATCGGATATTCAATTTTCTAAGACTTCAGAGATTTGTGGGTTAGAAAGTACAGCAATTCATTTGGTTACCCAGATATCTATCATTCTTTAATATCTAGTATTGAAGTGTTATTAAATTTCCTCTGATTTGTTGTTTCTTCACAAGACTGTATGTATTAAAATTTAGCTTTGTTGTTGTTTTCATTTAAAAAGTTGGGTATAGTCATTTCTTCTTATGAATACCTTGTATTCTTATTACAGGCTATTCGAGTTACTCATGAGACCAGTGCCCATGAAGGTCAGACTGAGGTATTTTATATTTTTTCAAACTTTTTCTTGCTATATATAAATTTAACCATAGTGTTACTGTAGGACGTATAGTTTTAGAAGATTGCTTGGCCTTTCTTTTCCTTTGAGGGAATTTGCTTATGTGAAAGCAGTCATAAGGTAGCACAAGAACATGTTTTGACAAGTTGATATCTGCCATCTCAGTTCATCTAATCATTTAGACAGATTGCAGGTTGTGTGCTGTTTGCTTTAGCCAACAGGTGGCCTTTGTCTTCCCTATCGGCTCCCTTTGACTTCTAAGTATTTTGAGAAAAATACTTGCATTATTATACAGTTAAATAGCCTGTATGATCTTCAAGAGTCTTTATCATGCCCAGCTTCCAGCAAGAAAAAAAAAAAACACATCGTTCTCTTTGCTCAATAAATCTGTTCTGGGGCAGTGTGATGATCTTTACCATTTCTACTGTGTTAGCTAGTTCCACTAGGTTGCTTCTCTCCTCTTCTTGCCTCTTTTTTTATTTTATTGTTTTCTCTCATTCCCATCTTCCATTTCTTCCTTTTATCCTACTTTCTTTTCTTCCCTCCAACTCTCACTCTATCACTCTTGGGGGAAGTTTGTCAGACAGACAGTTAAAATGAATAGAGTTTAATTAAAGCTGTTTGGTGTGCTTATAGCACATTTAAGTGTTAATGCCAGAGAATTATAGATTTTCTTCTTTCTTTTCCCATTAGTGACCACACTTTTTTGCATATGACATTGCCTTTACACTTTAAAAATACTAGAAAAAATACCTGATTTAAGAATATTGGTTTTAAATATTCACAGTATCTTCAAAAACATTTTTTTAAGGAGAAAATGGTTTGATACTGTTATCTAACTGTAATTATTCTTAGATTCAAATGGATAGCTGTGAATGTTTATACTAAAACTGTTTAGGAATTGAAACATTAATTACATCATATCTTGGTTGCTCTCAGGTGCTGCTTTCAAAGGTGTGGACTATTGTTTTTGACTAAGTTTATACATATAAAAGTGCCATTTCTAAATGTCTTTAACACCTGATTAGAAATTAATGAACTGTTTTTTGTATTGCTTTATATGATCCTGAGCATGTTCTTAATGTCCACAATGCTTTGCTTTTTTATTTGCAAATTTACAGTGTTAAAATTAGTGGTGACTGGGCCGGCGCGGTGGCGCACTGCTACAGTGCGCCGCTTGAGAGCGCGGTGGCGCTCCCGCCGAGGGTTCGGATCCCACATACAGACCAGCCGCTCACTGGCTGAGCGAGGTGCGGGTGCAACACCGAGGGTTGCGATCCCATTGCCGGTCCCGGTCCGGTACAGGCGCGACACTGAGGGTTGCGATCCATTGCCGGCCATGAAAAAAGACAAAAAGGAAAAAAAATTTTAAAAAAATAAAATCAGTGGTGACGAGGATCAGCATAAGATTGTTGTAAGATACAGAAACAATTCCTTATAGTAAAACTATTAAATGCTTTAATACATATTTACTTCAAAAAATGTTTATGTTTGCTAAACTTTCTCTTGCCTCCTTTTTGGAGCTTCATCCAAATTATGGCTTTAACTGGTCCTTTTTAGATGATGTTCTTATCTCTTTTTCCAGACCTAAAGTCATTCTTTCCCGTCTTGGGTGTCTGTTAGATATCTCCTGAATGACCCACCAGTATTTTAGAATACACTTGTCCTTGTTTGAGGTTATTATCTGTATCTTAAACTTTTTCTTTTCTTTATTTTTCCTATTTCTTATAATTGTTCCACCATACTACCATCACTAAGCTAATACAGATTTGTTTAACCTCTTTGGAAGATTGGCTTCTTATGCAGATTCTCAGTTTTTATTCTAATTATCACTCATTTTTACACAATTCTGCGGGATTGCCTTTTCTAAAATGTAACCTGACTCAGTTGTCTACTCACATTTTTCTAGGGGCTCCCTAGTGCATAGAGCAGTGATTTTTCAAGGTGGGGTGGAGGTAGGAGTTAGGATCTTCTGGAGAGCTTTTTCAGACTTTACTACCACAAGAATTAATCTCTTCTGCTCCTTTCTCATCTCCCACATTTGAGGATCATTGCTAGAATGAACCATATTTTTGATGTATAATATATCCCTAAAATGTATTGGGGTGAAAAAGTGTTTGAGAATCATTCCTCAAGCCTGTGTAATCAATTTCAGCTGCTTTAGCCTAGCTGTGTTCAAGGTTTTCCTAACTCCTGTATTTTTAACTTTGTGACAGTGTTCCTCTTTAAATATTTTTCTCTAGCCATTCTTTATTTTATTATTGCTATTTTGTACTTCTTGCATTCCTTCTTTCTAAAAATATTCCTTCCCTCAATCTCTGCACTTCCTACTGCTATTCGTCCTTCAGGACTCAGCTTAAATATAACTTTCTGAGTGAAGCAGTCCCTGATTATCAGACCTGGATATATTTTATCCCTTCTATGAACTCTTTTATTTGACTCCTCCAACAATTTGTATTTTAGCTGTTTTTATATTCTTTTTTATTTAAGATGTATATTTTCATATTTTAATAACTCTGAAAGTAGGATGTATCTTATAACTGATGTCATAGTTTACTTGGTTTTATTCCTTTCTTAGTGACACATAAAACGATGCCTCTTATAACTGATGGTGCCTCAGTTTAATAAAATAAGGTATCATATCTCCCGTACTGTGTCTCTTAGTCCTAGGTCTCATTCATGCCCATGCTCCAAATTATCCAACACTTTCCCTTGTACATAGGCACAACACATATTTATTAATTCACCAGAATTAGCTTAGAACTGTTCTTGGTGATATAAGGACTACAAAAATAGGCCAAATCTTAGTTTTCTGTAGTCTCCTGAGTAAACAAGACATATCCATTAGCCATTGTTCCTCAATAGGGCACTGTTAACATTTTGGGAATTCTTTATTTTGTGGGACTGTTTTGTGTATTCCAGGGTGGAGTATAGTGTCCTCTGGTTACTATACATTAGTGACTTCTGGTCACTGAGAGAACAAAAACCCACACCATGCATTTCCAAAACCAGTTATCAACCAACTTAAAACCCCTATACCCAGGGCTTTTTTCCTGATCATCTCATTTCAGGTTCATCTGCCATCTCTGGGCTTAAGAGTCTTTGATGTATTATCTCTATTGCTCTCTACATTCCAGCATACTGGTTTCTGTCAGGTCTTTCCCATCTGTATTAGTCTGCTTGGTCTGCTATAACAAAATACTACTGCGTGCCTTAAACAACAGAAATTTATTTTCTCTTAGTCCTGGAGGCTGGAAGTCCAAGATCTAGGTGCCAGCAGAGTTGGTTTCTACTGAGGCATCTCTTCCTGGCTTGTAGATAATTGCCTTCTTGCTGTGTCCTTACATGGCCTTTCCTCTGTGTGCACATAAAGAGAGAGACAGATTTCTGGTATCTCTTCCTCTTATATAGACACCAGTCCTATCACATAAGGATCCTATCCTTATGACCTCATTTAACTTTACCTCCTGAAAGGCCCTATCTCCAAGTACAGTCACTTGAGAGGTTAGGGCTTAAACATATGAGTTTTGGGGGGACACAGTCTAGTCCATAACACTGTCTTTGTGTTTTCCAGTACCCTTCTAGGTATAACCTTCCTCTTTACAGAGTTTGGCACCTTCTCATTCCTCAGGTCTAACCTTTAAAGTCATTTTTCCTGAGAAGCCTTCTTTTATCACTGTTAAGTGGGTCCACCTTATTTTCTCTTCTAAAATTCTGTTTATATTCTTCCTGGTACTTTTTAATAATCTGTAATAAGTTTTTTTCTTCTTTTTGTTTGTTTATCCTGCTCACTTACTAGAATGTAAGTCCCATGAGGGCATGGGCCTTGTTTGTCATGTTCACTTTGAATCCCCAGAACAATGCTGGACATATGTAGGAGCTTATAAAAAAAATTACATAATATAAAGTTAAGAGCACAGGATGTAGGTTCGCATACTGACTCCATCACCTATTAGCTTAGGCAAGATACTTTTCTCAGCATAAAATGGAGATAATAGCATCTACTTTATGGGATTGCTATGAAGATTAGTGAGTTAATCACATAAACTTATTAGAATAGTGCATTCCATAAGTATTAGGTGGTAATTTTATTTTAGTAGGCATTCAGAAAAATGAATCTGAATGGCAAAAGATGAGGCTGAAGTTATGGGTTGAAACCAGATCAAGGAGGATGGCTTGGATTTTATAGGCAATGGAGAACCACCAAAGATGGTTTGTTTAGTTTTCAGTATACTGAAAGATGAGCTTATTGGGTCATCATTAGTAGTTTAAAATTCAGGGGAGATATCTGGAGTCTTTTTTATTTGGGTAGTAGTTAGATTCTTGAGAATTCTGTAGAGGGAAAATAGTGGTGGACCAACAATAAACCCCTGGGGCATGTAGGTGTTAATGGATTGGGTAGAGAAGAGGAGCCAGTAATAATACAGTGTAATAGCAATTGCAGTCATCATTGACATCATTGGTACTCTCTATCAGAACATTTTCATGGGAATGGAGGACGTAGGAACCTTACTGCATACTGAGATTTGTAGACTAAATGAGGAATTAGTACTTCGAGCCACCAAATACAGTAGTCTTCTCAGAAGATTGGCTGTAGTGTGCTGCTATAGAGTAATTATCTATTTAGTTATGTTTTTCTGTATCCCACCATGATTGCCTGGCAGACGTTGGCTAATTCTGAAATTCGGACAGTAGCCCCACCTTGCTTATGCTTCATTAACTTATACTGAAAGGTATTTCTTTCATTTTTCACTTAAGATTGGAAAGATAAAAGAACAATGAGATATGAGGAAATTAAATTATGAGTAGTTGAGAGAATTTTTTTCCTTTGATTTTTCATTTGCTACAACCACCATTTTGTACACTATTCTAGATAGTGAGAATAAAATAGTGTTATTGGATTCGCTTCTCTTTAATAATGCTACAGAAGTGGTTGATATTATGGGACATTTAATTCAGCCCTGTGAGGTATTACCATTATCCCCCTTTTACAGGTGAAGTAACTGAGACACAGAAAGGTTTAGCTACTTGCTGCGAGGCCACATACCTGCTAAGTGGTAGAGCCAGAATTTGAGCTCAGGCAGTCTGGCTACAGAGTCCCAATTCTAGTCCCTCTCTCCTCTTCACCCCCAACCTCCAAACAAACATTTTCATTAAAAGTTTGAAAAGCTGATTTTGCAGCAATTCTGTTAAAACCAGTGCTTTTTATTAGTCTAATGTAATGAAAGGGTATTTTATTTGCCTTCAGACTCTTTTACTTCATTGATACTTATCTAAAAACTAATTTCTAAAGTTTGTGATTTGTCCATATTAATCTAAGAGCCAACCCAGATATAAGTAGAGATCTCTTGATGATTTATTGCTTATTTATCTTTTCACAAAAAGAGTACATTTATTGTATTGCCCAGAACTCGCCAGGTAAATTTATAGTAATAATGAAAAATAACAGGAAGCACTATTGTCTTATTTATGTTTTAAAATAAACATGACAGTGTGAAAAATATAGCAAAAACCACTTTTACAATTTATGTATATTTACCTCTAATATTTTTTAGTGCGTTTTTAAAACAGTTGAGATCTACTTTGTGGGACTTTTTTCTTAACATCTTATCATGAGCATTTTCTTGCTTCATCGGAATCTCTTCATAAATATTTCTTCATGACTGTATTCTATTGTATGAATGAACCGTAATTTACTTTCTATTTCCTTAACTTTCGATGTTTAGATTATTTGCAGTTTTTCAAGTTTAAAATAAATTCATTGAATATCTTTGTTTATTCAAGTATTTATTCCAGGTTCTTTCTTTAAGATAGTTTTTTGTAGGTGGAATTACTGAGTCAAATAGATGAACATTTTTAAGGTTCTTGTTACGGAATGTGAAATTGTCTTATTTTTATTTGATCAGCCAAATAACCTGTTTGAGTACCTACTATGCCAGGTACTATGGTATGAATTGTAAAAAAGATGAGTAAGACATGGTTTGTGTCTTCAAAGATCTTTTAATTGAGTGGAAATAATAGCTTCAAAAATAGCCCTTGCTGATGTTAAATTCTATTTTTAAATTTTTGCTAGTTTAATAAAGGGAAATAATATGTTTGATTGTTAATGATACTTCAAAGATCTTTAGTAAAAGTTCATAAAATGAATTTAAAACATGAGATAAAAGTGTAATTTACAATGAAATATGTAATCTATTTTGGTTAGTGTTGTTGACTTATAGAAGATTTATTTGACCACTGGGTAAAAAAAATGGTTAATTTCTGATTTCAAGTATGTAATCATAAATATATATGAGGGTACTTCAAAAAGTTCATGGAAATATTTATGTTATCTTTTAATTCTGTTTTTCTATGAACTTTTTGAAGTATCCTCATATACATAATTAACAATAATTGTGTGTGGGCGTAGGGGTGTGTGTGTGTATTTTCAATTTAAGAAAATCGTCTTTTAGAATCTAGTTGCCTTTTTTTTGGCCCAGCGAGTGCATACTGTTAGTGGGGGGAAATAGTTTAAAGTTTTATCTTCATTAGATGTATTAGTGTATATAGTTTGCATGGCTTCATTTTACTCTGGGACTATAGTTTTTAGTTATTTTTATTTTGTTGGAATTACAGGGAAATAGCAGAAATTATTCCAATAAACCAAAAGTGATTTACGCACACATAAATTAAGGTGTTCACATAGTTCTTTTCTTTAGGTATTTATTTTCTTCTTTCCTTCACTTGAAAGAAACTGAAGTTATTGGGAAGAAACTTAGTTCTTGTGTAATATAAAATTTAAGTTCCAGATTATCTTGAAAGAATCACATGGAAACAGTAAATGCAACTCTGATGAATAATATCATATGGTTGAATCGGTATAGTCCAGTTTTGTCAAGAAGTCTGAAACTGCAACTTTCTAATCTTTCTTTGTTTTCTTTTACTTTCCATACCCCATTTTCTTAATTCTATTCCAACAAGACTTAAGGTAAACCTTTTGAGGGCAACTTTATTTTATTTTATTCTTAAAACTGAAAAATTCTCTGGCACTCCTGTCCTAACTCTTTATACCTTTGCCTCTGTCTTGGTTTTATCTTTTGTTGTTGTTTCTTCTTCATATCATTCCCTGAGTGTAGGCCTTCCCTTTCTTTTTCTTCCTCCCTTCCTTCTCTCCAGCTTTCTTCTTTTGCAATCTCAGGGTTTTAGAAATGAAGATATTAAACTATTACTTATTTTAAAGGAAAAACTCAGTAGATCTGATTGAGATGTAACTCTTCTATCTAAAAATACCTTCATCTATAAAAATAGATTTGACGTTGTATTTGGGGATGGTGAGGTTTTCTGTTTGTTTTGTTTTGAACCACAACTTTCCAGAAAAGACTATAATGTTAGGATTTAAGATTTTTTCCTTTTATAATAAGTGAGAACCTTATTTGGGGCTACTCTCAAATTGTAAAAGAAAGAATTTCTGGGAGTTAGTTTGAACAACTTAACAATAGTAAGGTTGAGTTTAATGTAATATGTAGAGATATATAGGTCATTATATTGATAGAAATTTTTAAAATGGAGAATTCTAAATTAAAGTGAGGAAACACAATTGTTAAACCAATAGGAGAAAAAAGTCAAGAATATCATGAAATCTGTGGGTATCTTGATTTATTAGGTGAGCAAAATGAAGAAACTTGCCATTACCCAGATTTTTCATGGAATATGTAGCGGAATGTGTATTTTGATATCCAGCCCATGTTTGACTTTTACTTTGCCAACTGAACATGGATACTCTGTAGGAAAGTTGGCATCTTTTTTCATGGAACTGGTTTTACTTTCCTATTTTAAATTTGAACCTTATAGTTACTGTAATCCAATGTATTATACTGAAATTTACCTGAAAATTGATAGAAATCTATTTAGAATTAATTTATAATTTTGATTTTAATCTTTAAAGTTTTATATATGTGTACAGTGGTCTCATGCACATACACACATGCCCTTACACATCTGTGAATACACATGTATAGTCCTCTTTTCATAGCATTTGGCAGCCCTAGAGAAGTTCCCTATTCTTTTCTTTTTCATGTGCCATTTAAAAAATTTAATTTAATTTTAAAATTTTTATTTATTTGATGGCTGGCCAGCATGGGGATCCAAATACTTGACCTTGGTGTTATCAACACCATACTCTAACCAACTGAGCTGATAGGCCAGCCCTGTCATTGAACGTGCCATTTTTTAGATTCAGTGCTGTTTCTGAAGTCTGAAAGGATGTGCCACATTCAGTAATAACTTAAATTTACTTGTCATGATCAAGTACATATTTTATTAACAAGTACATATTTTATTAACAGGTCAGTAAAAGGAATCATGATTACTAATGATCATGTAATGAGAAGCTAAAATTCTTTTTAAAAAATAAAGGAGTCAAATTTTATTCTTTTCAGGGTGAAATATTCTTTTATTTCTGCCAGGTGAAGGTAGTGCCCAGTGTTCTCTACTGCAAATTCAAAAATGTCAAAGGCCCTTAAACCAAAAGATTTTTGAAGTGCGATGGATAGAATTGCTAGAAAGATTGGGAATTAATTCTGGGTGCTACTGTGTCAGTGAGAATTTTCTCAGCTGCTCTTAAGTGTCATTTATGGATGAATACAATGGAAATTCTTTGAAATGCTTATCAGCTTCCAAGTTTTCTCATCTTCTTAATTCTCACTGCTTTTGAAAGTGTGTCTGCAATATTATTATAATGATGGTTACCGTTTACTGAATGCATCTTATGTGGTAGGATAATTAAGCGCTGTGTGTAGCTTAGTCTGATCTTCTCAACTCCATAAGATAGCTGTTACCCCATTTTACAGATAAAACTAAGAAGTTACTAACATGTTCAAGGTCACATAGCTAGCAAATACTCCCATGCTCTTAAAGCAACAAAATGTATAGGTAAATCAAATTGTTAAAACAAACAAAACAAAGAAAGTGTGTTTTTTAAATACCCCATTTTACAGATAAAACTAAGAAGTTACTAACATGTTCAAGGTCACATAGCTAGCAAGTACTCCCATGCTCTTAAAGCAACAAAATGTATAGGTAAATCAAATTGTTAAAACAAACAAAACAAAGAAAGTGTGTTTTTTAAATTTAAAATTGTATTTTTAATTCTAGAAGCAAGTTTATACACAGCTAATAATTTAATGCAAATACGTAATAAATAAAAAGTACCATTCAGAGTTGTGCTGTGTACTTTGTTCCCTCACACCCAAGTTCTTAGTGTAGTAGTTTTTTTCTTACATTAAATACGAAATCTTACTCATAAACCAACTACAGTCTTATGGTAGCCATGTCAGGTATATTTTGGAAAATAATAATTATTTTAAGTATCTACCAGCTAATGATCCCTTCATGTTCAGGAAATTACGTGGTTATAATAGTATTTTTCTTAATAACAGGATGTCAGGTCAATGAGAAAATGCTTTGGGTATAAGCCAAAATTGACCGACTACTTTATTTTAGCATTTTAGGATAACTTAGATTTAAGCACTTATGATAAACTACCAAACAATTGATTGTTTTTAATAGAGAAGTACTGTTAGGCAGTCCTCTACTTCTATTTTTTAAAGGTGTGGAGCATTTCTTTTTAGCTTTCACAGCATCTCTCATACTTCGATTATTATTAAACAGTTTGAGAACTATTTCTTCATTTTTTCATAAAAAAAGATACATTTGCATTAACTGTGAAGGAAAAGTAATTTGGTCTTTTAGGACCTGGATTTTTGTTTTTCTGAACTACTCATAAGTTTGACAACTAGAAGATAGATTTGAATTGTGTTTGGGGAATACAGATAGAAGTAGTAATAGATACACCTTCATGGATCAGTTAAATTAGTTGACAGTTGATGGGTGGAAGGTTTTGCATGTAATGGAAAACACTGAAATTGGAGCCAGGAGTCATGGGTCTTCCTCTGGCTTTCACAGTCATTAGTTATGTGGCTTTGGGCAAGTCAACTAAGTCCTTGTGCTTCTGAATATTAAAAAAAAAAAAAAGCAGTCTTGCATATGGACTGTATCCACATGGCTCACTCTGTGTGTATGTGTGTGTATGTGTGTGTGTGTTTGTGTTTTAAACTCTGAGAAGATTTAAGTCAGAATCAGAATGCTTCAAAATCTCTTAAATGTCTTTACCTGATTACTTTATGTGACAATCACTTACTAAATTCCTTGGTGTACTTTCAAAAGAGTAAAACATTTAATCTGCTTTTTGAAATTCTTGGAGCTTTTGAAAGCCTCTTCTAGGTTTTTTGGAACTTTAGTGAAGAGATAGGTTTATATTACATGTAACGTGGTATATATGAAGTCAAATTATACTATTGCAATACCCACCCAGTCAGCAGAGGAGACACAGATTCACTGTTAATGTCCTGGCAAACAATGATGTCATTAATAGTTTGCATGAAATAAATAATTGTTAGTGATTTTGGACCCCTCACCAGAACTGAAAAACTGAGGAAGTGAGTTCTTTATTCAGTCTCTCTAGAAAGTGAGCTCTTTAATAAGACTCTTCTGAAAGGCTCAAGAATAAACTGTAGATATTTAATCTTTTCCAATTAGTATGGAAGACAATGTGCAAATTAGATAGTTAGCCCAAGATTCAGCTCACAGTTTACATTTTTATATTTGAAAGCAGGACTAACTTAAATTAGGTTACTTAAGCAATTGCATCAACAGCTAATATACAAATTTAAAAGTTGGAATGTGAGTCTTTAATCTTGGTAATTCTAAGAAGAAAGGTTAGGAATTTTAAGACTGCATAAGGCACACTTTATTTCAAAGTCCTCTCATCTCTTGAAATGATATTGTTTGGAAGTTTTCCTGGATTATCATATAAACTTTTTTTGGAATTGAAAATATATATGATGTACACTGTTATGTCTATATTATCTTTAGAAATTACACATTTATGAATTATCTTTAGAAATTGTACATTTAGAGATAATATGTGTATATTGTGTTCATTTAGCACTAGGAGGTAGAAATAAATATGAATAGTGTAAAAATTTAGAATTACTGGTTCTAATGTTTAACATCTCAACATAGTTCATTTACTTATTAAAAACAATAAGATAGTGGCTAAAAGTTTTCCCTGGCTGAGAACCTTACAAAGTAGTTACACATAAAATAATCATAATATAATGATGTACTGTCCTATTTTTAATGTAGATAATTAGCCAGATACAAACACACTCACACAAACACACATATAAACCTTGATGTTTGGAACTCGTTCAGCAGGGTGTATTTTTGCGCCCATCATCATTTCTTTTCTCATTCCTTCCCCTGTTATATATAAGTTTACATTGGAAAACATGATAATCAAAAAGAGCGCTAAAATCACCCACAAATAATCTGATAATATTTGGGCAAAAATTTTAGCTTCATTTTAAAAATAGAAATGATCATAATTTCTGCCTTATAGGATCACTGTGAGGATTTATAGTATCTACAGTTTATAACATCTGGTATGCAATAGTAAGCACTCAACATTAGCTATTGTTGACTGATGAACAAAGAGATACTTGATTTTCATTGAGCATAGTTTATAACTAGAAAACTAGAAACAATCTAAAGGTACAATAAACATTTAAGGGTAATACATTGCGATGAAAAATGATACAGAGATATACTTATCGGGTTGGATAGATGCTCAAAATATATAAGTAATGAAAAAAAAAGACAGTATGAAGAAGATGATCCATTTTTGTAAAAAACAAAATAGCTAAAAGATTTTAACAAATTGCTAAAGGCTACAAGTAGGTTAACATGAGACTATAAAGTCCCTGTAACCAACCCCAAAGGGAAAGCTCACATCTACTCTTCACAGACCTCACTAGGTGCTCATGAAAAGACTAGGGACAATGTGAGAGAGAACCTTTAAGTGCAGGCCTAGGTGGGAAGAGCTGTTACGACTGTGGGAAAGGCACCAAGCCTGGATTCTTCTCCCAGACAGAACAAAGCCCTAAAGCCTCAGGAACAGAAAACTATTCTTGGGGAAGGGAATAGATAAAAACCAACCCTTTGGGGGATGGGCAGGAAACTCCCATGAGATACCCTACCACTGGGATAGGAAAGGATCCCTGAGAAAGCCTTGTCCTTGGGCCGGCCCGGTGGCGCACTGGAGAGTGCGCAGCTTAGGAGCGCAGTGGCGCTCCCGCTGAGGGTTCGGATCCCATGTGGAGACCGGTTCCCGCTCACTGGCTGAGCACGGTGCAGGCACAGCACCGAGGGTTGCGATCCCGTTGCCGGTCAGTAAAAAAGACAAAAAGGAAAAAAAAAAAGAAAGCCTTGTCCTTGATATTCAGGGACAAAGGATCTACATGGGACAGAGGCTGAACCAGAACAAAAATAAATGCCTCTACATCTCCACCATTAGACTAGCAAGCACCAATAAGCAAGTGTCAAAAGTGTCGGGATAGGTCAATAGTGTTTAGAGATAGATACATTCTCTGAGGTATAGGCTCTGAGCAGAAGCCTAAAGCTGAGGGTTGAAGAAGAGCTTTGAAAAGAAAATATCCAACAAACCAGCTCCCACCCTAAGCACAAGGTAAAGCCAGATGAATTTTAAGCCAGTGGTGTGCTGAGGGTAACTATAGCAACAATAAGACCCAAACATCTCAACTCCTGACTAGCTTGACTCATCCCCATACACTTGAGTCCTAGAGGAAGATGAGGCATGCCCATTCCCAGGCACAAATATTGTCTAACTCCCAGGCAAAATATTTGATCTCTACGTTCCTACTCAAGTCTTTTAACCAAAAATTACAAGAGAAAAAGAAAAGAAGGAAAACATCAACATACTATGGAGAGACAAAGCAATCAACAGAACCGGACTCAGATATGATCCAGATGTTGGAACTGCCAGGGAATTGAAAATAACTATGTTAGGAATAACTAGCCAGAGCAATTAGGCAAAAGATAAAGTTGCAGGATATAAAATCAACATACAAAAAATCAGTATTTCTATACATTTAACCCTTGAACAACATGGGTTTGAACTTTGTGTTAAAAGCTTAAGGGGAAAAGGTGGAAAACATGTACCAACAGATGGAGAATATCAGCAGAATTAGAAACTGTAAGAAGGATGGGCCGGCCCGGTGGCGCACTGGATAGTGCGCCGCTTGGGAAACGCAGCGGCGCTCCCGCCCGAGGGTTCGGATCCCACATACAGACCGGTTCCCGCTCACTGGCTGAGCGAGGCACGGGGGCAACACCGAGGGTTGCAATCCCGTTGCCGGTCCCCGGTCCGGTACGGGGGCAACACTTAGGGTTGCGATCCGTTGCCGGACACGGAAAAAGACAAAAAAAAAAAAAAAAGAAACTGTAAGGAATCAAATGGAAATACTAGGAATGAGAAACACAGTACCAGAGATGAAGAATATCTTTAAGTAGACTCCATAAAGTTGAGAAAAGGATCAGTGAATGTGAGGATAGATCACTAGAAATTACCCAAACTGACCCACAAAAAGAAGAAACCATGAAAAAGAAAAAAATAAAATAAAAACAGAGCATCCAAGAGCTGTAGGCAATGTCAGTTTATCTAATACATGAAAGTATAATCTCAGAAGAAGAGAGGGAAAGAGGTGGTGGTGGGCATGGGAGTGGGTGGGGGCTGGGGATTTGGGACAGAAAAAATATTGGAAGAATTAATGGACAACTATTTCCCATAATAATTAAAAAAATCAAATCATAGTTTCAAAAATCTTAGAGATAATAGGTTAAATACTCCTACCCTCCAAAAAATAAACACAGGCATACCCACTAAGACACATAATATTCAAACTGCTGCAAAAAAAAGATAAATAAAAAGTATTTAAGGCAGCCAGAGGAAAAGGATAAGTTAGACCCAGAGCAAAGATAAGAATTACATTAGATGTCTTATCAGAAATTATGCTAGCTGGAACACAATGGAATGGTATTTTTAAAGTGCTGAGAGAATTCAGTGGAGCAACAGTATCTTTCAAAAATAAAGTAGAAATAAAATAAAAACAAAAATAAAGGAGAAATAAAAACTTTGAGATAGACAAAAACTGAGAGAACTCATTACCAGCTTACCTGCACTGCAGGAAATGTAAAGGAATTTCTTCGTGCCAAAGCCAGAAACATGGATCTACACAAAGAGAATTGTGAAGCATTGGAAATGGAACAAATGAAGGTAAATATAAAATAAATTTATTCTTATTTTTAATTGCTCTGAAAGACAATTGGCTCTCTAAATCAAAAATAGTAGCATATACTATAAATTTATAACATATAAAGATAAAATTTATAACATTAGCACAAGGAATGGAAGGGAGAAAGTGGGATGATACTGCTCTGAGATATACTACATATGAAGTAGTATAATATTATTTGAAGGTACACTGTGACTAAAGATATATATCATAAGTCCAACTACTAAAAAAGAAAGTAAACTGTAAGCCCATAGTACAGATAAAATGGAATAATAAAAATGATCCAAAAAAGAAAAAAGAATGAAGAACAGATGGAAAAAATTGAGAACTGGCAATATGGTAGATTTTAATCCAACCATATCAAAAATTAAATGAAATTAATGAAATGGAAATGGTCTAGATGTAATCACACAGACTGAAAGAAAGGTTATTAGTCTGGGGAAAAAGCAAGACTAAATTATATGCTGTCTACAACAAAGTCACTTTAATAAAAGACATGGGAAGATTACAGTGAAAAGGATGAGAAAATATATACAATGCAAACACTAATCAAAAGAAAGCTGGAGTAGCTATCTAACATTAGATGAAATAGACTTCAGAACAGGTGTATTACCAGTGATAAAGACATTACATAAGGATAAATTGGTTTTCTCACCAAGAAGACATAACATACAAATAATAGATAGTATGTGTTTACAGCCAAAAATTAGAGCTTCCAAATATGAGGCAAACACTGATAGGAGAAATAGATCTACACTTGTAGTTGGAGATTTCAATACTGTGATCAATAAAACAAGTAGACATATAAAATTAGTGAGTACATAGAAGATCTGAACAATGTTTTCAAACAACTTGGCCCTTTTGATATTTTGGAACACTCCATCCATCAACAGCTATATGTACATTCTTTTCAAGTGCACCTGGGATATTTGCCAGGATAGACCCTTTTCTGGACCAGAAAGTAAATGTTAACCAATTTTTAAAAACTTAAATCATACAAGGAATGTTTTCTAATCACAATGGAATTAAATTAGAAATCAGTAACAGAAAAATATTTGGAAAATCCCCAAATATTTAGAAATTAAACAGTACATTGATCCGAAATCAGTAACAGAAAAATATTTGGAAAATCCCCAAATATTTAGAAATTAAACAGTACATTTCTATATAACTTATGGATCAATGAGGAATTCACAAGGGATTTTATAAAACATTTTAAATTGATTGAAAATTTTAAAAAAATCAAAATTTACAGTATGTAGCTAAAGGAGGAGGGGTTAGAGAGAAATGTATACCATTAAGTGCTTCTAGTAGAAAAGAAAAAGCGGGGGTTAAAGAGAAACTAGAGTATTACATGCTTGTAGTAGAAAGCAAAGGCTTCAAGTAAACTGTGTAAGTTTTTACCTTAAGGTAGCAAAGGAAGAGCAAATTAAATCCAAAGCAAACAGAGGAAGACATAACAGGTAAAAACAGAAACCAGTCAAGTTCATTATTGTTCTAGACGTCCTAGCCAATGCATTAGTACAGGAAAAGGAAATAAAGGGCAAATGTGTTAGAAAGGAAGAAATGAAACATCTTTATTCACAGAGAGCATAGAAACATTTTCACATAGAAAATGTTTTATTGGGCCGGCCTGGTGGCGCACTGGATAAGTGCGCCGCTTGGGAAGTGCGGCGGCGCTCCCGCCCGAGGGTTCGGATCCCACGTACAGACCGGTTCCCGCTCACTGGCTGAGCGAGGCGCGGGAGCAGCGCCGAGGGTTGCGATCCCGTTGCCGGTCCCCGGTCCGGTACGGGGGCAACACTGAGGGTTGCGATCCGTTGCCGGACACGGAAAAAGACAAAAGACAAAAAAAAAAAGAAAGAAAAAGAAAATGTTTTATTAAGTAATGGGTGAGGCGATGGTATGTAAAATGTCATAAAGACAAAGACTGTTGGAAATGTTCCAAGTTAAAGGATACTAAAGAGATAATGATGAATAAATTTAATATTGGTTCCTAGACTAGATTTTGGGGGAAAATGCTGTAAACTATATGACTACATCCACTGACAAAATTGAAATGTGGAATGGGAGATTAGACAAAGGTATTAAATCAGTATAAAATTTTGAGGGAGATAATTGGCATGGTGTTAATGTAAGAGAATTCCCTGAGTCTTAGGAAATACTGAAGTGTTTAGGGTAAAGGACCATGATGTATATAACTTACCATCAAATGATTCAGGGGAAAAAAAAATTATATGTAGAGAGGAGGAGTGTAAGTGCAGATGGTAAAGTAAATTCAGGTAAAATGTCATAGACAAATCTGGATGTTCCCTATACTTTTTTTTTGTTTTTGTAACACTGTAAATTTGAAATTATTAAAAAAAAAAAAAAAGATTTCAAAAAGGTTTTTCAGAAAATGGCAAAAGAAGAGGCCCATCATACTTGAAGTTGGAATTCACATTTCTCTAAATTGTGTTTGTAGTAAGCAACCTTAAGGGACGAGGTAATGTCTTTGCCTTCAGAAGGAAGAGCAGGTTTGCTTACTGCTTGCTGTAAAACAGTGGTTTTCCCACACTCACTGTTCCTCTCCTGTAATGCAGCCCACTGCATCTGGATCTTCTGCATTCTCTCATGTGAACTGATAGAGACATACCGATGATCATGCTCCTTGCTGTGCTATGAGTAATAAAGTTCTTTTTCTCTGACCCAGGAGTCTCATGTCTTTTGCCAGTACCCATGAAAAAGTAACAGGCTAATTTATTAGATTGAAAGGGTAAAATCAAATCCCAGACTAGACTCAAGTCCTAGACTGTCAGAGTCTAGTCTTCTGAACATGTCCTACTTGTTCCTTTTCTGCTCTTTTTCTTACACCTTTCTCACACCTCATACCTTTTCACTTCACCTGTCCCAGCCTTACACATTTTTTCAGTGTACAACTCTGGTTTAGTGATTTCTCTCCCTCCCCAGATTCTTACAGTTCCCCACCCCCCCCATTAATCACCTCTCTCTCCCTCTCTTCCTTTACCTCATTTCTATTTTCTTTTTCCCCTATTCTCTCCTTCTGGCTTTCTTTTTCATTTAAATGTAATCAGATTGAATATGACCGATTTCTGATTAGACTGTAAGAGTGGACATTTTATTGTATACACCTTTGTTCCTTTATAGAGCCATGGATTCATTTATGTATTTCTGATTTATTCTTACTATCAGCAGTTGAAGTGTTCACAAACGTATTTTTTAGACCCCCATCATAAAGATAGCTTTATTTTAGGTTAGTCTGTTGTTTACATAGATTGAAAGTACTGAGTAGGATCATAGAATTTTGGGGGTTGAAAGAGTTTTAGTAATCATTCAAAGCAAAACTCCTCATTTTGCTAAAGAGAATAGCTCATGGTTAGTGAAATCTTATTATCACTAAGTAAGGACTGTTCTTTTGATTTCTTCCAACTGTGGTTATAGTGATTATAATTTTATCATACTTCTAAATTAAATTTTTTACTTTATGTTCTGGTGTTATTAATTGACAGTAAGAATTATAAAATCGTTTGGATTACCAATAATAAGTTATTGTACCCACGTATATTTTGTGGAAAACTTTTGGGGTAAATTTGGCTTTTGTGGTATAATAGTGCTCCAAAAGGTGATTCTCAAAATATCTAACCTTATGAGAATTATTCCTCTACTCAATAGAATCTGGTCTAATAAAGTTAGCATTAAAATTTTTTTCTTGGTCACTTAGGCAATACACCATAGCAATAAAAATCACTGGACTCCAGAATCTGACTTACTGGGTTTCAGTCCAAGCCCTGCCAGTTGCTGGCAGTGTATGACCTTGGTTGTGTTACTTAACCCATTTGTGCACTGATCGCTCATTTGTAAAATGGTAATATTTGTACCTATCTCATGGGTTACTGGGAGATTAAATGAATCGATACACGTAAAGTGCTTAAAAGAGTACCTGGCATAAAATAATTAATACTCATTTTAACTAATATTATTGTTTACTAAAAGATGGCTGATAGGCCATGATATTTTCCATGTAATTTGTCAGCCTAAGTATCTAGAGGATAGTTTATTTAGGTCATCAGCTTCAGAGTGGTTAATTTCACTCGTTTATATTTTAAAGCTTTTTTGTTTCCTCTTTATAGCTCATTCCTCTAAGGAATTCTTTTTACCAGTGCCTATCATACACTTTTCTTCTACCTGTTATTCTTTGTGTGCTTTGTATGTGTTACATGGTTTGTGTGTGTGTTACATTTTTTTAAAACAATTTAATATAACAGTTCCATTTAAGTGGCTTTTAAATATTAGGTTTCATGAGACTGCACTACGCAAGTGAGGTGAGGATATGTAAATATTTGACATGTGCACTCATAGACGTTATGGCACATAGCCTGATACTTGGTTATATGTATCTACTTAATGTGCTTTCAGCCAGTATTCACATATGATCCTTTACTAGATTATGGTTATTAAAAGTACCAGACCATATGAATACAAATATGACCATACGTTGCTTTTGAGAGTAAATGATCACCCAGTAAGTAACGTGGTCTAAGTAAAATATTCTCTTTTTTAATTATGTAGTCCTCCTCGCCATCCTCATCACAGCCTCATTCTAGCCACTGCAGAACGAAGTCCTCATCATTGTGTCACCATGCATCCCTGCCCTGGGTCAAACGTAACCATGTAGGCCCTGCAAAGGCTACCAGTCCATCTCTCCGTCTTCGTCGCTGGCGACCCTTCTTACGCCTGCCATCTTTGGGTCTCCATTCTGTTGTAAGTTTAGTCAATCTTCCATCTCTTCTTCCAGTGACAAGGGCAGTCCATTTTTTTTTCTTTCTTTCTTAAATGCCTTCAGTCTTCAAAGTGCTTTTCTCTTGGGTCATTCAACCATTAACTTTTTCTCCCCCCAAAAGATTGCAAACATACCTCTATGTTTTGCAGTCTAGCTTGACTTTCACCAGTGCCTTGGTGAACATCCATCTTTTCACTCCATATCCTGCCAGCATAAGGGCACCTGCCTTTTGATGAGTGCTGATCAATATTCGTGATAATGTTTAAGTTCTTGTCAGTTGTTAAAGTGAGTATGTGTTCTCTTACCTTTCAGCTTTCTGATTTCATTTAGTTGACTCAGGTCAACAAATGCTGTGTACCTTCTGAGTTCTTTGCCATCTAAAACTTTATTTTTTTCATGTTTCCGAGCATGACTTTAGTCTCTTGCCATGCTCTGGGGTCACTTTACTTACTCTATCCTCAATTTAAACCCTTCATGGTGTAGGGTGTTTCATCTAAGCTATTTTATTCCCTGAGGTGGCTCAGGTACTTGGTTTAATCTTGATCCAATCTTCCCTGCCTATTTGACTTCTAAAGATCTTTTCCAAGTAGGAGGTGAAGATTTTTTCCTTGTGTATTAATGTAGGCTTTCCACAAAATTTATGATTTCTTTTTTGTAGGCAAATAATATCAGCAAAGTTAAAAAGTACATTTGTTCTTGTACTCTTGCTAATTGCCTTAAAGTTGAGGTTGACGATGGAATTCTAATAATTCTTATAACTGAAACTGCAGAATTAAGCAACTACAGCTCTTGTCATTCTGATATTTTAGACTATTAAAGGCAATGACTGGTCTGTCAAAGCCTACCTAGACATCCAGTCTTTGAAAACTTTGGTGTGTGCCATACATTTATGAGAAACTTGACATTTCTATAAATCAGCATGACTTTTGAAGCCAGTGGAAGTCTCATTACACATACATTTAATGTTTAAAAATAATTAAAAGCCATTGTCAAACATTCTTTTCTCCCACTTAATTACCTTTCTCAAGCAATACTCAAACTATGAAGTCTTGGCACTTTTTCTTAAACATTTGCTTCTACCAAATATCAGTATGGTCATCAAATAGCCTTCCATTTGTGCTTAGTATCAACAAACTGGTGTCTCTCTCTCCTTCTCTCTCTCTATTTTGTTATCCTCATAGGGTCACAACATCATTTGTTATTTTTATTCGTCCATTTGATATTTGTTGCTGCCTTATTGTGCCGTACAGTTTTGCACAGTGAGAAATACAGTGTGAGTAGATGATCAGGGTAAAATCCTAAATTTGTAAAATTTGACCTGAGCACAACTGATTTAATTCTAAATATGAATAATTTCCTTTGTACTTAAAAAATATTCTAAATATCAATGAACATGTCATACAATTTGGCATTTTCAGTTTTTTATGTTTTTATGTAATGTCAGTCTTTATATTAATTCCATTGCCTTATAGGTTCATAAATATTTTCATAGCATAGTGGTTAAAAATCATGGATTCTGGAACCACACTGCCTGGGTTCGAATCCAGATTTCATGACTTACTAACTGTGTGACCTAGGACATATTACTTAATGCCTCTGTGCCTCAGTTTTCTTGAGAGTAAGATGAATATAATCATATTGTCTGTCTTATTTGATTTATATGAAGATTAACTAGTCAATACATATAAAGCACTTAGAACAGTGCCCGGTATATATTAAATGCTATATAATTATACATTAAACTATATTTTTTATTATGCAAAATTTATATTTAATATTTAATTTATAATTTGTTATATCACTTTTTAAATTCTTTGACATAACTAAGAAGTGTTATATTTTAAATTACATATATAAGAAAACAGTATAAAAAATGTAGGCAAAAATAATACAATCTATGGCCTCTGTTTTTTGCCTTTGTGTACCTATTTTTTGACCATTTTTCAAACAGAAAACTTGCTGGAATTTGCTTTTTATTTTTGTTTTTATTGGAATAATTCTCAAACAATTGGAATAATTGTAGATATTAGACTCACAGACTAATTGAAGTTAACCAAAGGAAAAGGCTCATAACTGGTACTGAGGTTTTGTGGAAGGCTTAGAAGTTTTAAGCTTTACTTATCTTTTATAATAGCTCTAAGGCTTTTCATACCCTCTTTAGAGTTTTGTGGTTTTAGTATGCACTTTTGCATAAAAGGTATGATGCAAAATTTTGGATCACTAGAATTGGTAATAGCTTACATTTGTGATAATGTATTATTTTTAATATAATATACATGAGGTTTATATAGCACTTAACAGTTTACAAAGCACTTTCATGCATCCCCTTTAAACCTCAAAACTGACAGGAGCCCAAGGCTCACAGAGATTGGATGCATATTCAGTTCTCTGACTACAATTGTACTACTTTTACCTCTAGCACAGTTGTGTATACTGGCAAAATATGAAAAGTAGAAGCTATAAGATGTATAATTCTTAAGAAGAGATGATGTTAAAGTAATTAATAACTTATGAAAACATGACTCAAAAGATTTAAAATACTTGATATCTCATTGGAAAATTATATTAAAATAAGTAAAACAAGACCCTTTTTTGGTTGAAAAAGGAATTCTTTCTAGCATTTTTGTTATAGAATTGAATTTACAGTTTGTAGAATTGCCTAGGTTTAGTCTTGAAAAATTGGACTCTTCTAGTCATTGATAAAATGAGAGTATTGGATTAAGTGATCACTATTATTTTTTGATTCCCCGACCAGGAAAGGAAGGGAACTCATTATCACTGTCCTTAAGGATTTGAAAAAATACCATGTTCAAGAGGAATTAGCATACATATTTTAGCATCAGTATAAGGAATAATGGTAATGAAATTGTCTAACAGTGGAACAGACTGCCTCGAAATCTAGTGGAAGTCCTCTGCCATTGGAGGGGCTACCACAAGATGGAGCTGTGGTAGAAAGGAATCAAGAATTGGAGCAACAATAAAACTAGATGACCTCGATTCCTGCCAACTGTGAATTTCTCTAGTTCTAGTTTAAAGTTAGGAAGAGCTAGTTTGCCACATTAGTTATTGTTGGATTTCTTCCATTCATAATTTGAGGGAAGTAATCTCTGAAGAATGTGAGATTAGATGAGTCACGGTAAATGTTTTAGAAGCATTCTGAAAATCCAAAATAGTAATGTTTATTTTGTATCTTTCAATTTCTGCATGAGGAAACTTTACATTACATCTGCTTGAAGATATATAATTACTTGAGGGTAAAAAAAGTACAATTTTTTTTTTTCCCTTTTTGTCTTTTTTCGTGTCCGGCAACGGATCACAACCCTCAGTGTCGCGCCCGTACCAGACCGGGACCGGCAACGGGATCGCAACCCTCAGTGTTGCTCCCACACCTCGCTCAGCCAGTGAGCGGGAACCGGTCTGTATGTGGGATCCAAACCCTCGGCGGGAGTGCCACCACGCTTCCCAAGTGGCGCACTGTAGCAGTGCGCCACCGGGCCGGCACAAAAAGTACAATTTTTTGAGTTAAGATACTATCTATGTTACTTAAAGGATGTTAAGTAACATGATATATAATTTGATTTATGCCTCTTAAAAACTTTTACCTCTAAAATTTGTGTTCTACTTGCATTTAATGGTGATTGTATTTCATTTCAAACCATTTAGATTTCATATATAGCTAACACATATTAGTGTTGCTGAGTAGTTACTACAGATCATGGAAAATGACAGTTAATCAGTGTATTGACTTTGCAAAAGTTATTTGAAAGTTTGAGAAGTGTAGATATTGCTCATACAAACTGAATTTGGTAAGCTAAGAAAACATAGGTATAGTTTTAATTTTAAACTGTCATTAAGAGTCAATGAAAGCAAGAGAAAAATCATTGACTACAGTTAATTATACTTTAATATGTTCTTCTCTTTCCCCCCCTTTTAATCTTCTGGGCTACTTTCCTGCATCTATTCATTTTTAAACTTTTTGAATCTAGAATGATTAAAGATACTTATTTTAGACTGTTTCCGTTGCATTTTCCAAAACATGAGATTATCAAGTTCAAGTCATTAAGGGAACAACTCTTTCTTGAAGTCTTGAAATTTAACTTGAAAAGAATTTCTTTAACTCTGTTTATGCATTATTAAAAATTTTTTAGTATTTTTATTTCAAATTTTGAAAATTACACAAATCAGTTCAAGCATTTATTTCATTCAACAAGTATGCATTGTGCACGCATTAGGTACCAGGCATTGTGCTAGGTGCTGAGGCTTCCAAGGTGACTAAGACTTTTGGTCTTTAGATCAGCTGAGACTAAGAAAGAGTTTTCCTTGTTGATGGACAAGCACATTTTCACAAACACGGGCATGGTCACTGTCCACAATATCAAAGATTAAACTTTGAATTATATTGCATAAATGTTCTCATGCTATTTGATGTTATTTGTATGTGTTTATATGTACTTGATTGATTTGACTACTAATTATATAATAAATATTGTTCCCTCCTATTCCAGGTACCAAATATAGATGAAAAAGTAGATCTTCATTTTATTGCATTAGTTCATGTAGATGGGCATCTCTATGAATTAGGTAAGAACTATTTTAATTTATGCTGGGGAGAGAAATGGTAAATGGGAAAGTCTCTGTTTGTGACAAATAGGACTGTTGTTATCCATTGTGTTTGCTTAAATTAATTGATTGCCCTATAAAATTGAGTTAATACAATGGAAATTTTCCTTTTAAGATTTTTTACTACGAGAAATAAATTTTTCTCATGTCTAAGCAACTTATAATTTAAGAATGTTTTCATACCACCTTTGCATTTTAGCAAAATAAGAAAATAAAAACTATTACAGAAAACTTCTGTAAATCACTTTGGCAGTCTTTACGGAATTACTGAGTTAGTTATTATCAACATCTGGATGAACTGGCTTTAGTTTTAAAACATGGTGCAGTATTCATAATAACTAGGTTTTGTATTCAGTAATGAGTATCACTAGTTTTCAGGCTTTTGTACTGTCCCTATGTATTCCTGATTTTTTTAAAAGGCTTTACAGGAGCCTGTATTTTTCTGGCAATGATTTCCTTGGTTTTATGTCAAAATACCCATGATTAATTACTTGGTATTTTGGCTGATATCTGCTCTTTTTCTTTTAAGTTTAATTTTAGGTGGACTATTTCAGGTCATGTTGGAGGAAATCCACATAATTTTAACTGATTTATTCAGACAGAAGAAACTTCTTAATTTTTTTGTAATTGGTATACAGTACTTATTATGAGTCCTTCATATCTTTCTCCACAAGGATTTTATTGTGTTAAAAGGGCCAAATAAACAAACAGTAAAAGAGAAGTCCTTTTCAGTAATTCTACATAGCATGATTTTTGGTTCTCTGAGTTCTCACTTGCTATCTTTATATTAACTTGCCACTTTCATTTTTCTTAGCTTATTAAAGGACTCAGATTGTGACTGTGATTTGTAAAATTTAGGTGAATTTTTTTTGTTTGGAATACAGCAACAGAATCATTTACTTTATTAAAAAGAAACCTGTATTAAAGGGGACAAGGAAAAGAACAGGGTACTTATAGAAATGTACAACCCTGAGAGTTGTCTACAGTGGTAGAGTGATTTGTGTAGGAATCAAACTAAAATGAAAAGAAGTCATCATTATGGGAGTATATAACAGATCTATGGAACAGTTTGGAAGATGTGCTTTGCTAATTCAGTCTACAAAATCTGCATAGTGATAAGGTATAACAGTGATTGGGGACTTCAGATGTCTGACTGATTGCTGGAAGCAGAGTTTCTACTCTGAGTTTTGAATAATAAAGAATAACTAGTAGAAGAAGTAAAGAGAGTGCTGAGACTGACCAGACACATTGTGTTGACTTCCATAAAGTAGATTTAGGAAAGGCCAAAGAAAAGATAAATGTGATCTGTAGCCAGACACTATAGAAGTGATGATGACTTTCAGAATGAGAGACTTAAAGAGCAAACAATAACATCTAAAAGATATTTAGACTAAAAAAAAAAAATCTCTGATAATCTTATCAGGAAGGAAAGAGTTATCTAAAAACCTCAGTTTGACTGTTTAGATAGCTCTCTGAGCTCAGAGGCTAAAAGGGCAGTTAAAAGGAAGGACAGGGCTGGCCAGTTTGCTCAGTTGGTTAGAGTGTGGTGCTGATAACACCAAGGTCTAGGGTTTGATACCTGTACCAAAAAAAATGGAAAGACAAGTATCACGGATACACTACATATGAAGAATGATGTTCTTTTGGAGCATGCCATCATCAACACAAAAGGATTTTAAAGTTGATTTGAAATAAGAACTTCCGGAAAGAAAGAACTACTGAGGTCTTCTTTGGTTTAGGTGTTCTTTATCAAAGAAGAATGATCAATATGGTTGATAGAGAATTAGAGGAGCATTGGGATTAGACTCTTTACAGTAGTTTAAAGAATTTCAGAGTTGTAAAGAATAGCCATAATCTTTGAGATGTCATAGAGAACAGTTACTAGACAAATGAAGATGGTCAGTTGCTGATTCATTGCAAGAGAAACTGGCAGTAACCCTGATGTGGACCTAATAAAAAAGGAAAATTGAGCAAGAAGAGTATTGAGTTAGTGAATACAAAACAGTGATTAAGGGCCGAGCCCGTGGTGCACTCGGGAGAGTGCAGCGCTGGGAGCGCAGGAGCGCTCCTGCCGCGGGTTCGGATCCTATAAAGGGATGACTGGTGTGCTCACAGCGCTCACTGGCTGAGTGCGGTGCGGCCAGTCTCAAAAAGGACAAAAAAAAAAAAAAAACAACCAGTGATTAAGAGAACAGTATACAGTTTTGTTTTTTTTTTTGTCCTTTTTTGTGACCGGCTGCACCGCGCTCAGCCATTGAGCGCATCGCACTGGCCATCCCTATATAGGATCCAAACCCGCGGCAGGAGCGCTGCTGCGCTCCCAGCGCCGCACTCTCCCAAGTGCGCCATGGGCTCGGCCCATAGTATACAGTTTTTAATAACAAAAAAACATTTCAAAGTAACCTTTTAAAAAAAATAAGGCTATATGATTATATACATGGTGCAAGATAATTTCTATAGGGTCATTCTTTAACAGGGGATGGTGGTAGTCTTTACTATATTTATTCCCTTCTAAATTGTAAAGTTAACTGCTGAAAAGGACTGAGTTATTTCTTTTTGTTATCACCCCTTTCTTTTCCTTGTGGCATCATATAGTTCCTGGCATATTAGAGGGGAAGAAGTACTTATTTTAAAACAGATATAACGACTCCTTATGGATAAATTAGAGTATTTGGGGTTTAGAGGTGGAATTCAGAATTGAGTGAACAATCAGGTTAAAAAACTGTTAATGAACTATTGTCTACCTGAAGTAACAGGAGTACTTTGAAACATCTAAAAAATTTTCATTTTGAAATAATTTTAAGTTTTCATAGAAGTTATAGAAATAGCATACTGAGTTTTCATAGACCCCTTCCCCCAGATTACCCAGATACAGGTAATATTTCTGAACCATTTGAAAATAAGCTGCAGACATGATGCCCTATTATCCTTTAATATTTCTGTGTGTACTTCCTCAAAACAAGTGGATGCTCTCCTATGTAACTGCAGTATGACTATCAATATCAGGAAATTAGCACTGATCCAATATTACCATCTAATCCACAGATCCCATTCAGATTTTGCTGATTATCACAATAATGTCCTTTTTAGGTTCAGGAGCCAGTCCAGGGTCGTGTGTTAAATTTAGTTGTCATGTTTCTTTGTCTCCTTTTTTTTTTGTCTTTTTTTCGTGTCCGGCAACGGATCGCAACCCTCAGTGTCGCGCCCGTACCGGACCGGGACCGGCAACGGGATCATAACCCTCGGTGCTGCGCCCACACCTCGCTCAGCCAGTGAGCGGGAACCGGTCTGTATGTGGGATCCGAACCCTCGGTGGGAGCGCCACCGCGCTCTCAAGCAGCGCACTGTAGCATGCGCCACCGGGCCGGCCCCTCTTTGTCTCCTTTAATCCAGAACACTTCCTCAATCTTTTCTTGTTTTTCATGTCTTTGATATTTATTTTTAGGAGTACAGGGCAGTTACTTTGAGATTAACCTTCAATTTCAGTTGTGTGATATTTCCTCATGATTTATGCCTTTTTGGCAGGAATACCACAGAAGTGATGCTGTATTCTTCTCAGTGCGTATATCAGGAGACATAGGATGTTAATTTGTCTCATTACTAGTGATGTTAACTTTTGTTACTTGGTTTAGATGGTATCTGTATGATTTCTCCACTATAAAGTTAATAAGTAATGTAATACTTATTACTAAGTAATGAATAGATATTTTTCAGGAGATACTTTGAGACAATGTAAATATGCAGTTTCTCATCAAGCTTTTAATCACCAGATTTAGCATATATTGATAATTCTTGACTGAATCGATTATTGCTATGATGATTGCCAAATGTCTTTTAAAAAAATACCTCCAACATTAGAAGCTTTCCTTTTCCTCCCATTCATGTAATCATTTATGTCAGAATGAATTCATGGGTTTATATTTTACTTAAAAGGTTACAATCCATTATGTCACATATTTTGATTCTCAGATTATCCCAGACTTGGCTTTTGAAGGGAACCTCTTCATGCTGGCCCTTGTGTCCTTTTTATGTCCTTGTCATTCTTTGAATGCTTTCTTTCAGGTGAAACAAGATGTCAGGCTTATCTTTAATTTTTTGTTTCCCAGCTCTATGTTCATGCACTTCTCCAAGGAGAAGTGTTTCTTTTGTTGTTCCTTTTAGTGGAAAATAGTATTTAGAGCCAAGATCTGGGTGCTGGATGAGCTCATTGTTACTAAGATATCATTGCTTCTAGGCCCTCTCAGAGGACAGAGCTAGGAAATATTTTTATGTATTATACACACTCATGTGTGTGAATATCGGTATACATGTGCACACAATTACATCTATTTCTCTGTCTCCATATATTAAAAAACATTCATTTACATCTACTTCTAATTCTTATCTAATATCATTGATTTATTGTAATGTTCTTTCCAGTTGCATATTGGGAAAAAAAGCTTTTATTGGTAATTTCATATTGATTCAGAAATTTTTATTGTGCTTACAAACCATGGGATTATAGAAGGGGGTGTGTTTTACGGATTGAATTTGAAGAAGTGCCCCTTATAAAACGTCTGAAATTACAAATTTGAATGTAGAGTATCAATTAGCTTTGGGTTAGCATGGGTTTATATAATTCTGGACTTTTTTGTTTTCATAATATTGAAAAAATACTAGTTTATTTAAGGTGACTGTGAATTTGTTTAATTAGTTTGGTGATCAGTAAAATAATCCTAGGTTATTTGAATTATTGCTCTATATGACTGCATTGGTGGTACACAGTTAATAGTAGTAATATATAAGCTATGAATGACACTGTGGCTCCCTTTCATTGGCATAAATATGTCAGTCTTACTTAATATCTAATTTGGCTTATAAAGTAAAAAAAATTTTTTTTAATTTCTAAGGGTAAAAACTGGGGTCATAACTTAAAAAAAAATTGACCATTATTAATTTTGCATATTCTTTTCAGGAAATTAAAGCTAATATTTATTTATAATAAATTCTGTTTTTGAAGATAATTTAGGCTTTCAAGCATGGAAGCAAAGTTCTAATAACCTTTAATGTTAAAAAATAGTCATAGGGGGCCGGCCTGGTGGCGCACTAGATAAGTGCGCCACTTGGGAAGCGCGGCGGCGCTCCCGCCCGAGGGTTCGGATCCCACATACAGACCGGTTCCCGCTCACTGGCTGAGCGAGGCGCGGGAGCAGCACCGAGGGTTGCGATCCCATTGCCGGTCCCCGGTCTGGTACGGGGGCAACACTGAGGGTTGCGATCCGTTGCCGGACACGGAAAAAGACAAAAGACAAAAAAAAAAAAAAAAGTCATAGGTTGCACATTTAAAATATTTGTTTTAGGGACCGAGCCCATGGCGCGCTCGGGAGAGTGTGGCACTGGGAGCACAGTAGTGCTCCCGCCACGGGTTCGGATCCTATATAGGGATGGCCGGTGTGCTCATAGGCTGAGTGCGCTGTGGCCGGTCTCAAAAAAGGACCAAAAAAAAAAAAATTTGTTTTAGGATATATTATTTAAAATATCTTTTAACTTTTCTTGCCTCACTATGGGAAAAGGAACATGGAAGTTGAAAGTACATTATCTTGTAAAAGCAGCTAAACATTTAACTCAACTGTTTGTTTTCACAGATGGGCGCAAACCATTTCCAATTAACCATGGAGAAACTAGTGATGAAACTTTATTAGAGGTAACAATAAAACCTGTTGGCTCATTTTAAGTGTTATTTATATTCTCATCTTTAAAACATCTTTAAAGATCACTTGTATAACATTTTCTCTATATTTGGATGCTTTTTTGCCTTTGCTCTCTTTAGAAAATCCAAAAGGAAAAATTTGAATTAGTGTTAAAAATCTATAACAAATTAAGAGGTTTCCAGAGCTCTTTGTGCGAACAAGTGTCAAATTTGAAAAAGTATTGACAGACTTGCTCAGTATATCCCATATTTCATTGAATCCAATATACCATCAATTGTATCCTGTTCCTGATTTTAGAGATTTTAAAATAGGGACAAATGATGTGGCCTAGAATCAATGAAATATGTAATTTTCAGGATAAAAGTTTCTTAAAAGCATTTTAAAAAAGAGTACTTACTATATCTTATGCTTTTGTACCAAGCAAAAACTGTTTACTCTTCTGGTCTTTTTTATTTTTCATTTGGGAAAGAAGTTTGCAATTTAAAATTAGTATGAATTAGAAAAATATGAAATGTTTATTGATCATTTGTAAGTAAAACATATGTTTCTAAACCAGAAAATTGTACTTTTTTTCCTCCCATAGGATGCCATAGAAGTTTGCAAGAAGTTTATGGAACGTGATCCTGATGAATTAAGATTTAACGCGATTGCTCTTTCTGCAGCATAGCTTGTCAATAATGGAAACACCAAATACTGTATTATTTGCATCAAAATTTAAATTTCTGCTGCCATACACAAACTCAAAACTTTTGCTATTTTCATTAACTTGGCTGATTAAACTTTATGTGAATTAAACTTTGACTTAACCCGTGTTTTATATTATTTTTGCCCCAAGTTAAAGTCGCAATTCTTTTCCTTCTTTTCTTTTTTGTGAAGGATTTATCTTGTTTGAAGACTAGTGATAGCTTTCCTATTCTTTTTAGATTTCATGGGATATCTTGTATTGGGACACCCGGTACAATTTCCATCTGCATAGTGTGAAATATATTATGCCATATTTTAACATTTATTTACAAAACATTTGTCAAGCATCTACTTGGAATGAGATGGACATTCTTCTGGGTTCAGAAGTTACAGCAATGAACACTGTTGACAAGCTTCATAGTCATGGACCTTATGTTCTTGTGAGAAGAGATAAATAAACACTTAAAGAAGATACATATTGTGAAAGTTGATGAAATCACTTTCTGTTTGACTCAGAGAAAATAGAGCTGGGAAAGGCACAAAGGAGGGGGGCTCATGTTTGCTTGTCTGAAATAAGAACTGTTTCCAAGGGCTTTCTAAAACCCATCAGAAATCCCTCATGTCTTTCACTTTCATCTCACATCTCCTGCTTTGTGTATATGCACGTTTCTGCAACAAAGGTTGTCATTAGATATTCTTTAGAACTACAGTAATTCAGATAAGATGCTCTGACAAGAAACTGCCCAGTAACATCATCTCAACCAATGAAATGATGACAAATCTAACTTTGAGCTTTCAAAACCAATGAACTCTGCTTCCAAGTAGCTTACATGAACCTCTGCCTTTTTGCCAATAAAAGCTTTCTCTTACCTTTTCCTCACAATGCGTTCATGGCTTGCCATGGTATGCATTCCAGATTATAATCCTATTTTATATTCCCTAGTAAACTCAACATATTTGGATATATTTTTCCCTAGTGTGTTTTTCCTAGGTTAACAATACCAATGATAGATGTTATTTAGAGAATTAATGTGGGATTTGTGTTAGAAGAGTGACTGAGTAGAGACTTCAGATTTTGTTCTCAGGGAAGGCTTCCGTGAAGAGGTGACTTTGAAGTTGAAATCTGAATGGCAGAATGTAGTCAGTTATATAAAGGTGGTAGAGAAGAGTAAGGGGAATAATTAATGCAGAGTCCCTAAGGTAGGAAAAATCTGTCTGCGTTATAGCACCAGGAAGAAGGTTTATATGACGAATGCATAGAGTTATGGGGAAAGTAGCAGGAGACAAGGTTGGAGAAGGAGGGGCTTAGTGATATAGGAAAAAGCATTTGGATTTGTTGCCAGTGTGGTGGTAAGCTATCAGAGGGCTTTAAACAGGACAGTGACCTGATTTGATTTATAATTTAAAAAGATCACTGATGACTCTGTGGATAATATATTGGGAAGGAAGAGGGGGCAAGAACAGAGGTGTGGAGACTTGTGAGGAGCCCACTATAGTAGTATAGTGAGAGATTGAGATAGCTGGGTCTTAAAAGTGGCAGCCTTTTAGACAGAGGTTTGTGAGTGAAATTGTGGTGTGCTTTGGAGAAGGAAAGGTGTCAGTTGAGTCTTTAAGACTATGTGGAAAGGTGGAAGAGCACTTACAGAGTTGGGTTAAAACAGGGTTGGAGTGATGATAATGTGTATCTTTTTCTGGGGGGTAGTAGTTAACTTGGGTGTATACACTTATCAAAAGTTATTGAATTGTACTTTTGAAATCTGTGCTTCACTGTATATATATTTTTACCACAAAAAAAAAAAAAACCCAAAACAAAACAAAAACCAGGGCTGGATTGAAACAAGTATAGTAATTAGAAGAAAGACCAGATTGGTCCAGACTGAAGTTCTGGAGGGATATTTGAGTGTAGATGTTTATACATTATTCTCTGAATTAACATGATTCTTGAGGCAAGTAACACAGGAGAAGTGGTTTTTAGGAAGAGTGATGTGATAGTGGCTTGCAGAATGTATTAGGTCTTTGTTATCCAATGTGAGTTCCATCAGTGTTACCTAGGAGCTTGTTAGAAATGAAAAAATTTGGACCCCAGCCCCAGAACCTGCATTTTGAACAATATCCCTGGATAATTCATATGCATATTAAGTTTGGGAAGCATTAGATTAGAAAAAGACTATCATGAGGAAGGTCACTTTAGAAGATATATAGGGGCCGGCCTGGTGGCGCACTGCTACAGTGCGCTGCTTGGGAGCGTGGTGGCGCTCCCGCCGAGGGTTTGGATCCCACATACAGACCAGCCGCTCACTGGCTGAGCGAGGTGCGGGCGCAACACCGAGGGTTGCGATCCCGTTGCCGGTCCCGGTCCGGTACGGGCGCGACACTGAGGGTTGTGATCTGTTGCCGGTCACAAAAAAAGACAAAAAGGAAAAAAAAAAAAGATATATAAATTTACCACCACTCTGGTGAAGAGGGCCTGGATGAAGGGATGGCAAAAAGGATGAAGAAAAGATCTGAAAAAATTCAGTAGGCTGTCTATATGTAGATGATGCTTTTGTCATACCAGTAATAACCATGTGTTCTATTCTTGTTACACTGTTTACATTTTATACTCATGTCTATTTTGTATATTAAATATTCCTAAGCAGTTTCTGCCTGTTACTCTGCTGGATTTCTCCTACTTAGATAATTTCCTAGTAGATCCTAAATCAATGGCATGTTACCTAGAATTTACATAGTATCTCAAAATTTGCTAGAAGGAACACTAATTTTGCAGACTACTAATGGGCAAGAAGGGTCATGAAGTCAAGTATCTTGAAAATATTGGGTTAAAGTTAAACAATTTTTTAAAAAGTTATAGATATATTGGGTAGGGGCAATTGCAGAATGCCTGTTTTTTTCAAGAAAAACTTATTCTACGTATTATGAATACATTTCCTAAACATTTTATGGAGCAACACTTAGGACTAGCATTCTTTGTCACACACTTTAGGGTCATAATCCCTTGGGGAACATACAGCTAGAAAAATTTCTCTTGCTTCTCCCTTCCTAGATTTATGTCTAGAATTTTAGTTTTTTAACTCTGTGCTTGTATTTCCTACAAAACCTTGTTTAGTTACTTTCTTAAAACTTGCACTTGTAGAAGAGATTAATAGTTTATTTTGTATGGAAACTTGTAGAGATACTGAGGCTGATCAAGTTGTGGGTCATTTTTGTATACTGCTTAACAGATTTGGTGGAAATGGAACTAAAATGAGAACTAAAGCTAAATTTTGCTTAGTGGACTTCTGGAAATTGACTAAACATCATCTTTCACTGGATGTATTGGTTTGCTTTAAATTATTGAAACATAAAGGAGCTTTTATGAACTCCATAATATTTCACCCTTTTAATATTTTCTTTGTTCATTTGTGAGTAAAACAAAAGTTATCTGTATTCTGTGGTAAATCAAACTTTAAGATGTCTGTAAAGAAAACCATCTTTAATTTCTTATAAAAAATATTTAAACAAATCTGATTTAAATTTATTTTCATTTCATTTTAGATTTGTGTGCAGTACCTACTGAGTAAACTTTATTATTTGGCTGTGTATAACATACAATGTGCTTATTTAATGAAAATAACATAGCTTAAAAGGTATTTTTAGCCATTAATGTTTATCTAATACGATAGCTTTCAAAAGAATCATCTATAGGCTTAAGATCCCTCTATTGGTGTTTGTAAGAATTGCAGAGACATATTTACATCACTTTTTAAAAACTTCTATTTATAGAAATTTATTCCTTTTAGGTAAATCGTGTGTGTGTATATATGTACACTCATATATACATATGTTTGTGTGTATATATGTATGTGTGCATACATTCACACATACTTATACCTTGAAAAGGCAAATAACTTTGGTTTAAATTCTCATTTAAATTCTAGACTGAAGTTAAGTAAAACCACTTTGAAGAGTGTAATCATTGTACAAGTTGTTTAGAGATAATTTAGAGGGATTTATATACACATACATAATAGATAATGCTTTTGTCTTGTAAGATTATCTGGTAAGATCATAAAAAAAATTCCTTGTGCTCTCAATTAAATTACTACTAAAAACCAAGTGTGGAATATACCGTTTTCAGATAGCAGATAATGTTTTGTCTTTGCTTCTTTTGATTTCAAGATTTGACCTTAAAGAGCATATACCATTGTGATGTAGAAGATGCAGCATCATGAAGGGTATTATTTTCTTGGTGACAGTAGTGCCAGTGGATGAGACCAGTCCACCGTGACTTAGTTTCATGCACACTCTCACTTGTTTTGCTTTTGAATAAAAATTATTCTAAATCTTTCTCTTGACTTCTTTGTTTAGTATAGTGGTTCTGAACCTGTCTGTTGATTCTCCCTACTTGATAGGTGAAGGTTCTCATTATGACTTTCCATAGTCCACAGCTAAATATTCTATGGGAGGCTATAAAAACAATAAAGGCTGTATTAGGAGACTTCAAAAAGTTTGTGGAAAAATGGAATTAAGAGATAAAAATTAAAAATATAAACTTTATTTCTCAACATAAGCACCATCAAGTTCAAGACACTTTTGTAAGTAATTGTACCAGTCATTTAGTCCTCTTTAAAGAACTAAGGGTTGTGGAATTTCAACCATGCCAATGCAGTCTTTTTTACATTATTAACTAAAAGAAAATGGGTGCCCTTTAAAGATTTTTTAAGATTAGGAAATAAAAAGTCAGAAGGAGCCAAATCCGGGCTGTAAGGGGGATGCTTAATGATCTCCCATTGAAACTCTCACAAAATTGCCCTTTTTCGATGAGAGGAACGAGCAGGAGCATTGTTACGGTGGACGACTCTCTGCTGAAGTTTCCCTGGGCACTTTTCTGCTACAACATTGGCTAACTTTCTCCACTCTCATAATAAACAGAGGTTATCATTCTTTGGCCTTCCAGAAAGTCAACAAGAAATGCCTGGGGATCCCAAAAAGCTCTTGTCATGACCTTTGCTCTTGACTGGTCCACTTTTGCTTTGACTGGACCACCTCCACCTCTCTGTAGCCATTGCTTTGATTGTGCTTTGTCTTCAGGATCATATTGGTAAAGCTATGTTGTATCTCCTGTTACAATTCTTCAAAGAAAAGATCTTGATCCCATTTGTTTAAAATTTCCATTGATAGCTCAGCTCTTGTCTATGGCACATCTGTGTGCAAGTTTTGGCACCCATTGAGCAGAAAGTTTGCTCAACTGTAATTTTTCAGTCAGAATTGTGTAAGCTGAACGAATGGAGATGTCTATGGTGTTGGCTATTGTTTCTGCTGTTAATCGTTGGTGCTCTTTAATTAGGAGACAAACAAGATTAACTTTTTCCTCACAAATTGATGTGGATGGTCTGCTCCTGCAGGCTTCATTTCCAACATCCTCTCATCCCTTCTTAAAACGAGTTAATCATTTGTAAACTGCTGATTTCTTTGGGTTATTGTCCTCAGAAACTTTTCATAAAGCATTAGTGATTTCACCATTCCATCCAAGCTTCACTGTAAATTTGATGATTGCTCTTTCTTCAATGTTATGAAAATTCATGTTGCTCTGATAGGGGTTCTTTTCAAACAGGTCTTATCCTTCTTAGTACCTCAAACTAGATACTGTTCAGACATGTTATAAAAGTTAGTATGAGTTTATTTTAGTGCAAAAATATTTTAAATCCATGCATAGTTTTTCTATAATATGCTTTTCCCACAGAGTTTCTGAGCATTGTATAGTATGGACAATTCCTTATTGTTTAATTTATAAGGTGGTTGGGAACCCCTGATTTAGAGTCACTAAATGTAGATAACCTATACCAAAACTGTTTTGCAAAATGAATTAAAATTGCTTAGAAATATATAATGTAATTCTTCCAATCTACAAAGTAGGTGTGTATGAATTGAATTATTTAAAATAAGAATCCAAGTGGTCAAGAATAAGTCCTAAATGATATGAATGACATTTTAATTGTTTTGTTAAAAACCGTGCTCTTTATCAACATGTAAACATAGTTGGTATTAAAATAAATGTTTAATAGTGTTTTAAGAACTAAAGCATGAGATCTCTGTGTCCTGTGCCTGTTTTGTGAGTACAAGATGAAAACAAGTTGCTTGAGGCTTTATTTGTATCCTAAACATGAAAGACTTGAAGCACATGCAAAGGTTGTAAATTAGACTGTTCTTAAAAAAATGTAGTAAAACCTGTCTGATGAAAAGTTGCTTTGATTACTGAGAGTTTAACTACCTGTGGTAGAAGGTGACAAACTTGAGTCTGAATTTTTCTATAGGGCTAAGAAGTAGAAAGTAATTTTTCAAGAAGGGTGCTTTTCTTATTCTAACTGGTTACTAAGTATTTGAAGCCAGAAGTCCCTCTCTTTCTCTTCCACCACCACTATGGAAGTATACACATTGGATCACAGTGTGCATGGTTAATGGGAATGTTACACTGTCCATATTTTTTTACCATCTAGACCAAAACATGGTATTTCATGGTTTGGGTATAATTTAAAAGGTGCTTTCTTATAACAAATTGATTTCTTTAATAAATAAAATGCATATGCCCTAAATATTTGTTTATTTTAATATAATAAAGATATTTGCTCTTATAGCCATATTTTGGTATGGCTTGACAATCAGGTACATGTAAAGTATTCAAGACAAGAGCACAACAATACTGATTTTATTTTAAAAACTTAAAATATGGCTTGTGGGCAAAATAAACTTACAGAAAGAATGTTTAAGTCAACTATTCACCTAATGGGGTTGGGTTTTGTCTTGCTGTTTCCATTTTCAGACTTAAGTATGTACCTTAGTTGCTATAAGTATTCCTGTGAAGTCTTTTAGTTTATCAGGACTAGTAGCCATGTCCTGTTTTCTTACTGTGCATGGAATGCCTAGGAAAGTGACTTCTTTAGCTAAATTTATAAAACAGGAACAAATATGCTTAGGCCAATTTTTTCATATCTGCCCAATATTAATTTTGTAGTTGAAAGCAATGTAGATATTGGGGGTTTGTTGAGCAGATAACCTGGTTTTAAAAAGGAATCCAGTTGTTCTCAAACCTTTTGGTCTCAGGAACACCTTACACGCTTAAAAATTATTGAGGAGCCCAGAGAGCTGTTGACCTATAAGTATTAGAAATTAAAACAAATTTTAAAAATTATATTCACCTAAGAATAAAAATAAACCCATCACATATAAAATAAGTATTTTCTTTAAAAGGTGAGACAAGTAGCATTGTTTTATATTTTTTGCAAAATCTCCTTAATAGCTGACTCATGAAAGACAGCTGAATTCTATCTGATAATGAATGAGAAGTGCTTACTGGAATTGGCAATTTAGGAAGTCAGTGGTGATCTATGTCAAAACAATTTTAGAGATAGTAATTTGAGGACAAGGACCTTGTGTCTTTTATATTCCACTTTATCTTGAGAGTCTAGTAGTACAGTGCTTGGCATATAGTAGCAGCCAGATAATATTTGGCAGGTGACTAAACTATACTGCAGCAGTTTGAAAAGTGAATGGGAGGAGAAGATATGGATTCAGGGGTTACAGAAACCTTCAAGGCACTTGGTTGAGAAAAGAAATGAGGTCATTGCTGGGGTGGGGTGGGGGATGAGGGATCAGGAGAGGGCTTTTAAAAATAATGTTTCTATGTGAGAAAAAAATAGAAATAAAGAAATTGAAAACAGAGGAAAGAAATGGAACGATTGAAGGACATATGTTGGGGGTAAGATATGTGTCATCTAGCAGAGCATTTCAAACTTGAATGAGCATATGAGATTCCAGATCTTGTTAAAATGCAAATTTGGATTCAACCAGTAGGTGGGTCCTGAGATTGTGCATTTCTAGCAAGCACTCAGATGATCCTAAGACTGGGTCCCAGGACCATACATTGAGTAGCAAATTTCTAGAACCCAGTTGAAGAGGTGAACCCTGAGCAGGAGAAATAGACACCTCTTCCATTGAGTGTGGAAATCTGGCTAATGGAACTTTTTAAGAGAGAAAATTTTTTTTCCTAATATACAGTTAGTATCCTGCCCTACTGATTGGCCGTTACGAGAATTGTGTCACTTGGAAACTTCTGGTCTTGATAATATAGAACTTCACGGTTCTCACAGTGATTGGTAGTATCATACCTAAGTTATGGTATAAAATATAGTGGTTCTACTCCCCCAAAAGAGACACTATTAGGATCTCTAACAATTATCTATGAGCTATGAACATAGCTCAGACCTTGGTGTGAGATCTGGTTTTATTCTTGGCTCTGACTGTGAGTGATCTTTGACAAATTATTTATGCCTTAAGTAAAAGTACTCCCATGTGAGTTTTGTATGGGAATTATAAATGAAGTACATAAAGGTCAACACTCACAAATGGTAGTTATTATTATTACTATCACCCCAACACTGCAATAAAGTATATTAAAAGAAGTTTCAAAGTTTGCTTTATGAATCACCAGATTTACCTAATTTTCAAAAGAATTTCAATAAGAAGATGGAATGAATAGATACCATTTCATTTTCATGTACAAGGGAACTGTGCATATTTCTTATGTGACTTGGAAATGGTTTAACTTAAAAAAGTCCCAAAATAGCTGAAGTTAGCAGACATGCAATTTAGCAAGGATGAATGGAATTTTGGTCTTTCCTGTAATAATACTATACCTAAGCACAAGGCTCATTAAGAAAACATTTTTATCTAAATCTTTTACTCGTGGGGGCCAAGAATGCTGTTTTTCTTTTTGATAGCTATGTTTACAGAGTCTAAATCAGCCTGAACAATTATTTCAAAATTTCAAGTCATTATAACTATTCATGCTTCATTTACAGCTATTTGAATTGTGATGAATTTCGGCATAGTGCTAGAGTAACAGAACAAGGTCACAGAAAATCAATACTGTTATGGATATGGTATAAACCTACTTTAATTTTTTACTACAGCTGCTATGAAGAAAATTACAATATACAATATTTCCATGTTTTACAGTTGAACTTCCTATATGAGAACAGAGCTCTGAGCTCTGGAAACTTGGAGGCAACTGATCAGTACCCATGTCTGCATCTGTGTGGGTTGGCTGCATCTCAGGGAGGGAGTATGCAGCAGTGAAGGTAATAGTTCTTTGAATATATCTACATTGTTGCTTTTAAAGAACTGAGGCAGACTGTCTCCATTTGGGTCTTCTTCAGGAACACATGTAGGTGGAAAAGAGAAGGTCAGTAGGATGGCAAGAAGTAAATATTGCAACTGAGATAAAATTAAGTCAAATTTGCAGACTATCCAAGGCATTTTCGACCTGAACTTTTATTGTCTGTAACCACAAGACTGCAAAATTTTAACCCTCTCCTTGCAGTTTTGCAGTTGTTGATCCTTTGCACTGGTAGAATATGCCTGGGTGGTAGAAGATACTAAGATCACATAAGACATGTTGTAGTCTGTAGCTGCTTTTACATACAAGATGGGAAGGGCTTGCAGAAATGTCAACCATGCTACTCAAAGCCAGTTTGGGTTTAGGATTGTGTGTGCAATACTATTAAGATCCTGTTGGACTTTGCTTTGAAAAGTTTTTCTCATTCTTTTTCTAAATCTTGTAATTGTCTGTAAGTACTTCCTTCATAGTTAAAATGCTCCTTCTCTAATCATGCTTTGAAGAGCTTCAAGAATTATAAGCCTTGAGCTCCTTTCAAAGGATCAAACCAACCAGAAATGGATGCTTAGGGCAGGTGTCATATTGATTTACAACCACTATCCTAACCTGATATTAGATCTATTTAACAGATCTGGCAATAAACATAGAAGATACTAATGTCTGATTTTAAATAATTTAGCTATGCATAAGAAGAGAGTTTATTTTTTTCTCACTGTGTTGGCTGAATATGTTAGGATACAAATTGAAAGTAAATCTTAAAATGAATAACTCCTGCTTTTTTTTCTTTTTTCTCTCTGCTGGTAACTCCTGTTTTTTTGATTTACCATCCAATAAACTTCTCTCTGGCCACCATTATTGATTAATGAACAAAATACTCCTTTGACAAAGAATTTTGCTGGCATGAACTATTACTATAAAAAGGATTCTTGTAGAAATTAAAAGGAAAGATTAATTTTACATTGCAATTTTTTTGGAAAATAGTATGAAATTTCTGCAGACCACTAGAAGGGTAAAAATAGTTTTAAGTGTCGCTACAATTTGAATTAAACTTAAAATATTCTTAGCATTTTATTGGGTACATAACTGTGTTTGACTTTTTGGGGGACCAGCATTTATTCATCATTGCATCCCTCCTAGCTAGTATGGTGCCTTGGAACCTCAGTAAAGTACTTTTTGCTGCTCAATAAATATGTTGATTAGTTAATTTTCATTTTTCTCTGTGCTGGTGGTTTAGATTTTCCAGTCATGAATTTTTGCAGAAGTATAAATTAAGGGATTGAAAAAAGTTCTGGAACAACTATTCCTATTAAGGTAAAAATTTTTTTTGTAATTTCTAGGGAGAATCAGAAAATAATCAGAAAAGCACTTTTTATAATTAAATTAGTAATTTATTTTAGGTGTTGTCAACTAAAAAGTTTCTTTCAAAATGATAAAGACCTTGACTACTGAACCTTACCAATTTAGATTTGTTTTTATATATGTTATAGGGAGATAAAAATTACTGAAAATCTGACAATAGTGTAATTAGGAATGAAACTTTGGAAGGTGAACTGATGGGTGAATACTGTTCCTCCTACCCGTTCCATTATTAAGATAATAAAGTCAGTTCATAATGCAGATGATAGCCAGATGTCTCTAGGGTATTTCTAACCTTTGAGTTTTTGGAGTTATATCTCCCTACTGTTCCTCCTACCCGTTCCATTATTAAGATAATAAAGTCAGTTCATAATGCAGATGATAACCAGATGTCTCTAGGGTATTTCTAACCTTTGAGTTTTTGGAGTTATATCTCCCTTAATTTTCAAGCTAAATGCCTTGAATGACCATCTCAGACTTCCCCCAGTATCTACAGGGATTCTCAAGAGAGTACATCTCCAGCCATCTCTGGTTCAATTGTTTGCTTCTTCTGAATTCTCAATTTCTGTTTGTGTCATCATCTGTGACAGACAGTGACCATTCACAGGTGTACTTTGCCTCATTCTGGCATTAGCATACCCTCCAAGGTACCCGTAAGGTAAAGCTTTGTCTCTACCTTTACTGAAGGTTTCTACACTTCAGGAGGCAATTAGAATGCAGCAATGCCCACCACTACCTTAAACCTGTATTTTGAGTATAACTATTTCTAGAATCTAAGGCAAAAATGTTAGACCCTTTGCAAATGAATCCAGATTCCTAGCCTTTCTGCTCTACATCAAGGTCCACTCCACTTTCATTTGTTGGAGAGAGCACCTTTCATGTATGTTTCATAGGGCCAATCTCCACCTTACTTTAAGAATATTCTTCTTACTACCTACAGGAGTTGGTTTCACTCTAAGACACATTAGACACCCTCAGACACAAGGATCCACACAGGAGTACATATTCCAAAGTCTGAGTTGTCGTGGAAGTGGTAGGAATGATGGTGAATATCTATAGCAGAACAATATAGGATAATAAGTTCAGATTAAGGAAGGAAAACTTTCTCTAAAGCCAGTATATCTAGCAAAGAATTTTTCCTGTTGACAATAAATGGCCTTTTATATTTATGCAGCATAGTTTCAGGGCTTTCTCCACATATTCTTCTAATTATCTAGGCCATGCCCAGAGACCTATCTCCACAAAAATAAAAGAGCACATTATAGTACTTCTTGAAATAATAGTCATATAGACCTGATCTCTACCTTTAACTGTGCAAAGATTCAGGAGAAGATGTGTGTGTAGCCTTGATTTATATCAAAGTCTTAGGCAGGGCTTCCTCCCCAATAAATTGTCTCAGTAAGTAGAAATTGAGCAGTAAATAGATGTCTTCTCTCTCTGCCCAGAGAAAGCCCCAGTGTCATGAATTATTTCAGTTATATAGGATTAGAATAGTTTGACCTGACTGGTCTGTTTCTGTCCACAGGGACCAAAGAGGTTTCCCATAGAATCATGGATAGAGCATTCCTAGTCCAAGAGCTTGTGGGAGACTTTGATCGTTTACCTCAGAGACCATCTGGTTTTGTTCATGATCCTTGTGAGCATTCTAAACTGATCCCCACGTTTAGAGAAACCCTATTACCTTGTTTTACAGAGAATCTTCTGACCATGCTGGCTCCAAGACTGGCCTCTTCTGTGATTATTTCTGACACTTTAGGGAGTGCCAGACTTGTCTCTGAACAGGCTGAGATTTCATGGCCATGCTATAACTCTGAAAAACAGCCAAGGACTTCATTTCATAGCTATCTGTAAGGTTTCTTCACACTATGTAGCAGTGAGAATGAGGTTTACTTGAGATCACTGTGATCTTACAATGGAGGCCCAGACTGGCAGTAGTGGTAGATCTAGCAGTACAACTTGGGTCTCTCATCTCCCAGGCCAGTCCATTCTGCAGTCTCTAATCTGTGTCTTTAAAAAGAAAGTTATCTTTTATTTTTAAAATTTTATTTTGGTAAACATGAGATATATCCTCATAACAGATTTTTAACTGTGCAATACATTATTATTGACCATAGGTACTATCCTTTCCTTTTTGAAGCTATTATTATAAATATCCACCCATATTCACAGAATAGGGACAATGAAGGGGTTATAAAAACTGTGGTTTGAATTTTTACTTATTTCTTATAATAGATAAACTGTTTCTTCTCTGGGCCCAATTTCAGAATGTAAACAAGAATTGCTATTACAATTCTAAAGTATTAATAATATAGTACATACCATGCTTAAATATTTTTCTCTGCCTTTTTAGTAGAACAATTTGGATCGATAGGAAGATTATTTCTCTTATCAAATAAAGTTAGTAAGAGATCAGGTAGAATTCTCTACCAAAACATAAAAACACAGAGAAAAAAGTAATTACATTTTAGGGAAAACTAGACTTGACTATTTTAATCTTTGACTATTCTTACTAAAGATATCCTTCTAGGGAAAATACAGATTTTATTTTATTCATTTTACTGGACTTCAGGAAGAGAAGTTTAGTAAACACACATTGTCTCTGTTCTCTTTCCCAGAAGCCCCAATAGTTTATTTTAAAGCTAATTCTAGGGTAAGCCCTTTTGATCTCACTGCTGTTACTTAGGGAATTATAATGTGGTTTTGCAATTCTGGCTAGGATGCAGGGCCTTAAAAAAAAAAAAAAAAGCCTTAGATTTATGTTAAACAATTTGAGTTCAATGATAGGAAACTCCTCTACATATTAAAAAAAAGAAAAAAAAGTAAGATCTTTATAGTAGGAAGACAATAATCAACTGCAGTTCAAATTAGGGGGTTGGTCCCATGTTTTAAAAGTTACCATCTCAGTTGATCTCTTAATGAGATGTCTGTGCACACAGGGGGAAGGTCGATAAGAACTGAGGGCTTCTCATCTCCTTGTCTATCCCTTTTCAGCTAACCGTCCAGCAGCTTCTGAAGCCAAACATAGGACCCCTGCCTTTGTCCATTCACCATCCTAAGGCTGGACTGAAAACTTCCCCAAGGCTAGTCTGCCTTGTGGAGGAATGATATAATATGGGATTCATCTTGTTATTTTTTGTTTGTTTTTTCTCCTTTTGTCTGACACATACACATTTCCCTTCTTATGTTCATTACTTAATCGTTACCTTTGTTTTTTCTCCTTTTGTCTGACACATACACATTTCCCTTCTTATGTTCATTACTTAATCATTACCTGTAACATTTTCACTTCTTTTTGTCTCTGGCTTCCATTTCCAAATATAGAATTGAACGTACCTGTCTGAATAGCATTATGTAAGTACTGACAACATCATAATTCTCTAATTACTACACTGAAGGATATATTTTTGTGGGTAGAGGTGGGATAAATATTATTATATTTAATATATTTTTTATCTACCTTGTAGGAATAGTTCTTCCTGTTAATTAAGTTGTGACATAAGTATGGGAAGTATACACATAATTCAGATGAATCCTAAGGGCAAACACTTTTTCAGATCATAACCAACCACAGTGCAAAATACAGTTCTTTTGTCAGAAGAATTCCCATGTACCTGTTTCTTTCAATTCTTTCTAGCCATCAGGTCCCTTCATCATCCTGCCCTGCCCCTTCTTCCTTTATAACACAGAGTAGATTTTTCCCTCCAATTCACTCTAACTCCTCTCTACCCTAAGCCACCCATTTGCTGCAAGAAACTTCTGCCTAAGGTACACTTCTACTGTACCAAAGCACTTCCTAACAAAGCCAGTCTCTCCTGTAGAATAGTGATCTTCCACAGGGAGTGATTTGGCCCGCTTGGGATATACTTGTCTATGTTGGGAGATATTTTTGGTAGTTGCATCTACAGGGCTATTACCAGCATCTAGTGGGTAGAGGCCAGGGATGATGCTAAACATTTTACAGGGCACAGGAAAATCCTCTATAACAAAGAATTATTGGGAGATATTTTTGGTAGTTGCATCTACAGGGCTATTACCAGCATCTAGTGGGTAGAGGCCAAGGATGATGCTAAACATTTTACAGGGCACAGGAAAATCCTCTATAACAAAGAATTATCCAACCCAAATTGTCAATAGTGCTTCTGTTGTGAAACCCTGCTATAAAGAAATTCTTGTATTAGTTGCATCTTAGCTGCATTAGCTGTATCTTCTACTCTGCTACTATCAATGCTTTGTTAATTCTGTTCATTACATTATAAGTTTTACACATACAGACACACACACTCACACATACACACTTCTGTTAATAAACAGTTGTTGAACACCAGATATTATGTGTCAGGCACTTTGCCAGCATGAGCTAAAGTTGCTCATTGTTCAGTGAGAAAAACAGACAACATAATACATTGTGAAAGGAGCTATGATTGTGTTGTCGGAATGAAAGACTGGAGAGGAAAACTTTTAAGCATAAATCCATTTACTAAGAGCTAAGTTTGAGGATACACTTGGGAAACACAACCAACAGAGTTTGATGCATTCTGAAGGTCTGTAAAAAATCATGAGCTTATTTAGTGAAGCAGAAGGAGAAAAAGAGTGAGTGGGGACTGTCCCCTTCTCAGGAAATCTTATCAATCAGTGGCTACATAGCAGTGAAATAAAAATTTAACATTGATGCTGTCTCAGTGTGCAGCATTTATCTGGCACAAGAAACAGCAAATTTTAAGTAACAAAAGCAAACTTACAGTAAATCTTTGTGACATATTATCAGTCTGGGAACAGGATGTCCCAACTTAGTCACAAGACCAAGCCCAAGGTCTGCCTGCTTATGTTGTTTAGATGTCAGTCAGCAAGAGGGCTTCTCAGCTTCATTTTGAAAGCCCTGACGGCACTGATTCCATTTGCCATCCTCATTTCCCCCTTTTGATGAAAATCTTCTATCAGAAACATTGATGATCAACCATACGAAATTATAAAGTTTGTCCCATGTAGATGTGAAGGCTCATTCTCAGGGAGTCCTGTCCCAAATAGTGGGGAAAGATGGAAGAAGGATGTATAGGACAGGATGAAAACTGAATTAGTCAACATGGGAGATCAGACTTAGACTTAATGAGGACATGCTATTCTCCTAGATAATGAATCATTTCTAATCTTTGTACCATTATAGTTGTATTTTGTGTCATTTCTTTTAAACATTGGTTAATACAAAGAAAAAAAGTTTGAATATGATAAGTATGGTTAAAATAACAGCAAAAATCACAGCTAGAATTATAAGAGGATATTTCCACCAAGAACCTCAAGACCCATATCAATTACTTAACAAAGTTCCAAGAGAGGGATACAGATCTGACACGGAATTAACTTCTTTGGTCATATCCTGTATGTCTGGAAGTGTTAGTGGACTCATCCAGTGTATAAACCCAATGTTAGCTTTTGAGGATGGCACAAGTTCCACCTTGAGATGCTATTATTATATCTAGTGCCATTTGATTTTGTAGGATTGCCTTTCTCATTAAAGTAACTTTTTAGTAAGGCTAATCCTTGGTGGCTATCATTTAATTTTGTTGGGTAAAATTAGTCAGTGTTTTAATATGAAAAATTACATCTTCAATCCTGAGTTGGGGAACAAAGATGGCCGCAAGATGATCATATGAAAAGACCAATGAAAGACTGATCTTAACCACCTATGTCTCAATATAGGCATATTTCCAGGACATTTTTCTTCCAGAGTAGATAAATCCATCCTTGGGCAAAAGCAAAACCTATAGTACACCTTCCTATCCAACCAGGAAGTAACCAAAGCCAAAGGTTGGTTCTGCATGTCTATTTTGTCCCATTGGGAGCCAACCAATAAATTTCTGGTCTGTGGGACTAGTCATTAGCAAACTTGTAATTTAAAGTCTGATTGCATTGTTCCAAGGGGAGCCAACCCATGGTTCTTGTACTATTAGGACAAGTATCGTGAGTATGATTAGCTTATTCCCAATAAAGAGGAGAAATAGCATTTAATTGGCCATATGAAT
>NW_007728212.1:85180-85928 GCF_000696425.1 Galeopterus variegatus
CACCTATGTCTCAATATAGGCATATTTCCAGGACATTTTTCTTCCAGAGTAGATAAATCCACCCTTGGGCAAAAGCAAAACCTATAGTACACCTTCCTATCCAACCAGGAAGTAACCAAAGCCAAAGGTTGGTTCCGCATGTCTATTTTGTCCCATTGGGAGCCAACCAATAAATTTCTGGTCTGTGGGACTAGTCATTAGCAAACTCATAATTTAAAGTCTGATTGCATTGTTCCAAAGGGAGCCAACCCATGGTTCTTGTACTATTAGGACAAGTATCATGAGTATGATTAGCTTATTCCCAATAAAGAGGAGAAATAGCATTTAATTGGCCATATGAATACATTAACCAACTAAATCCATCCCAAATTTGAGTATATTCATTAGTCAACTTTATTGTATTAGTCTGTCTCTGTTGCTTATGACAAAATATCTCAAACTGGGTAATTTGTAAAGAAATAATATTTATTGCTTACAATTTCAGAGGCTGGGAAGTCCAAAGTCCAGAGAACACATCTGGTGAGGGCCTTGTTGGTGGGAGGTGACTCTTCACAGCAACGTATGGTGTCACATGACAGATGTCTCGGCAGGAGAGAGAGACTAAGCTTCTCATTTGCTCTCCTTTTAAAGCCGTCAGAAACATGCCCATTACTCCATGAATGGATCAATCCATTCATAAAGGTACAGTCCTGGGCCGGCCCGGTGGCGCACTGCTACAGTGCACCGCTTGGGAGCGTGGTGGCGCTCC
>NW_007728212.1:85939-97851 GCF_000696425.1 Galeopterus variegatus
GCGGAGGGAGGGGTGGGCGCAGCGCCGGGGGTTGCGATCCCGTTGCCAGTCCCGGTCTGGTACGGGCACGACACTGAGGGTTGCGATCCATTGCCAGACACGAAAAAAGACAAAAAGGAGAAAAAAATAAAAAAAAATAAAGGTACAGTCTTCACAATCTAATCACCTCCCATAGTCCCCACCTTTAAAATCTGTATTAGTCAGGGCTCTGCAAGAGAGACAAAACCAATAAGATATTTATATAAATATATGGGAGGAGATTTATTAGGAGAATTGGCTTACATGATTGTGAAGGCTGAGGAGTCCCACAACAGGCTGTCTGCAAACTGGATGCCAGTAGCATGGCTCAGTCCAAGTCCAAAGGCATCCGAACAAAGGAAGCCAATGGCACCACTGGTGTAAGTCCAGGAACTGAAAAGCTGAAGAGTCTCAAGTTCTGATGTCAACAGACAGGAGAGCAGAGCATATCCAAGCTCCAGCAGATAGAAAAGGTGATTCACCTTTTCCTCCAGTTTTGTTCTTTCTTTGCCCCCAGCAGTTTGGATGGTTCCTGCTCATATTGAAGGCAGATCTTTCTCACCTAGTCCCCTTAGGCCCACATGCTAATCGTTTCTGGATACACCCTTATGGTTTCTATGTATCCCATAATCTAATCGAGTTGACACTTAGAATTAACTATCACACTTAATGTTACCTTCTTGTTTGCTTTTGGTATATACAGCTGTGGCATTTTGTCCTGCAGTGTTTAAAGAAAAAGGGTGATGATGCCCAGACTGACTAAAAGTGTGTCATTAATACCCCATAAAAATACATTATCTCAGGTCAAATCAACATTTTGTTCATGGATTCATTCTTTTGCACAATTCTGAGTTTTTGTAATTGGATCCAATCATTACCCTAGAGTGGTAAAACCCACCAGAGATACTGGGAGTTCAGAGGTACTGGATAAAGGCATTTGTCCAAATATTCAGCAAGAAGACTTATTCAGAAGCTGAGCAAATGAATGAATCCATTTTAAAAATAAATTGCTTTGAGAAGCACTTTTACATACAATGAAAAGTAACTAGTAATAACAGAGAAAAAGATCCATTTTGATGTCCAGGCCAGTCCCAATTTCCTGGGAGAGCCATCTACTCAAATGTCATCTTCTCATCCTTGTTAAATGAGGGGAGAGGTTGATTATGGGTCAACTTCAGTTGAAAATTTCCAGTGATGGTGGAAATCTACTCAGGTGGATTTGCCTTTTTAAAATGAGAAACATGAATTCATGAGTCAGTACCTTTAAGTTTAGCTGCACAGGAGCTGGTCAACAATACCTGGTATGATCCCTTTCAACTTGGCTGGAGGGAATCTTTTATTTGATGTTGTTCCAATAAACAAAATCCCTGGGTTGTAAGTCACGATATCTTTGATCTTCATCTCCCAGGAGCTGTGGAAAGATTCTCTGACCAAATTAGTATTCCTTTCAAGAAGTTTTATCAAACTTTGATAATAATATAAAATATCATCTTTTAGCACAGTGGAATCCCACCCTGCTTCTTCTAAATGCATGGGTCTTCCAGGGATAATTTCTAATAGGGATAATTAGTGTTTCCTGAATGGGGTAGAATGTAAGTTGAGCAATATCAAAGGAAGAGCTTTTGGTCAAGAAAGATTTAAAACTTCATTTAGCATTGCCAATTGCATTTTATGGTGTCATTTATGTATTCTACCTGTCCAGAAGACTGGTGGTGATATTCACAATGGAAATGTTGATAAATAGGCCAGATTTTACAAATAGACTGTATAATCTATTCAGTAAAATGACTTCCATGATCACTATGGAGTTCTAGTGGAATTCCCCAGGTGGGAATAATTTTTTTCTAAAAGTATTTTTCCTACTGTTAAGGCCATGGCTCTTCTGCACAAGAAAGCTTCCACCCACTGAGAAAACATGCAAATTAAAACAAGAATGTATTTATAACCTTGAGATGGTGGCAGTTGGATAAAGTTCATTTGCCATACCTGAAAGGGTCCCAGGAGTAGAGGAAGATGTCCCAGGTTTTCCACGGACTGGTTTTCCTGGGTTATGTTTAGGGCAAGAAATACATTGAGCATAGGCTTTTTGTGCTACTGTCAATGAATGTTTCCAATAATATTGTTTTTCCTAATCCACCATTTTTTTCCTAGACTCCAGTGTGTTAACTTGTGGACATATTGTAAAAATGGAAGCTGAAGTCCTGTGAGTAAAATAGGCTTATCATTAGGTTCATACCATAATTGGGTTTCAGGGGAATATGTTCCCCTTTTGTTTTCCATAAGGCCTGTTCATTTTGAGGTGCACTTCTCGGACCTTCCTTCAAACGGAAGGAGTTAATTTATAAACTTGAAGACAGTTCCTGTATGGTTGGTGACTTCTTTAAAGCAGCCCTTCTTGCCATAGTTTCTGTGAAACGATTGCCCCTACTTTCTGGAGAATCTAATTTAGAATGTCTGGGAATTTTTATGATAGCTAATGTTTTTGGTTTTTGTAGGCCTCTTGCAGGTCTGAGATTTGTTGTCCATTTTTTACAGATTGTCCAGAGGAGGTTAGAAATCCTCTCTGCTTCCATAGCATGCCAAAGTTGCCAGCTACCCCAAAGGCATATCTGCTCTCTGTATAGATGTTAGCATTTTGATTTTCAGACAATTGACAAGCTCTAGTTAGGGCAATCTCTCTGCTTCCATAGCATGCCAAAGTTGCCAGCTACCCCAAAGGCATATCTTCTCTCTGTATAGATGTTAGCATTTTGATTTTCAGACAATTGACAAGCTCTAGTTAGGGCAATCAATTCAGCTTGTTAGGCTGAAGTCACTCCCAGCGATGGATTATCCTCAATTAGTTCAGTTAAATATACCATTGTATAACCCCCCACAATATTTTCCAGATTCATTCCATAAGTATGAATCATGAGTGAACCAGACTAAATCAGCATTGCCCATCCATGTCTCTTGTAAATCTTGCCTAGGAGAAAGAAACTGATTAGTCAAGATAATACAGTCATGGGGTATCTTGTCAGAAGGAAGAGGAAAGAGAGTGGCAAGGTGGGAATTATTACAGCAGGAGATACTGACATTAGGGTCAGACAGCAAAAATACTTCATAAGAGGTGAGATAACTGACAGAGTAATGTTGAATGTGGTGGGAACTTAATAGAGCTTCTATAGAATGTGGCATATATAGAGTTAATGGAGAACCCATTATGATTTCTTCAATGGCCTTAAAGAGTAGAGCAGTGGCCAAGAGTGCTCTCACACACGGGGCTAAACATTTGGCCACTGGATGTAATTGGTGGCTGTAACAGCCTACAGCCCTCTTTTGACCTCCACACTTTTGATTATGACTCTCAAAGCATTTACTTTATTCTTGTGTACAAAGAGGGAAAAAGGCTAGTTGTAATTAGGATGTCCCAATGCTGGTACAGAGATAAGACTCTTTTATTACTTGTAAAGATGAAAATCCTTCTGCAGTCCAAACAAGGGGGTCTGGTTGGTCTGTTTTGAATAGTGCATACAATGGTTGAACTATTAATGAAAAATTTTGTATCCAACTTCTACAATAATATTTGGACAAATCTGTGAATCCCTGAAGTTATTTCCTTGTAGAGAGAAATGTAGGATGCCTTCAGTTCTGTCTGGTTTAATTAATAGTTCATCTTTAAAAAAGAGATGCCCTACATATTTTACCCGATGTTCACAAAACTGAAGTTTTTCCTAGGAAACTTCTTGACTGTTAAAAGCTTACTGTTTCAGGAAATAAAGGCCATTGTTCTTAGAAGTTTGATGGGTTGAGTAACAAAGGAGAAGATTATCTATGTATTGAATAAGGGTGGATTCTCCCAGAAAATCCAAATCATCTAAATCAGATTTTAACATCTGAGAAAAGTGGGCTGGACTTTCAGTATATATTTGGGACATAATAGTCCAAGTGTATTGGTGACCATTCCAGGTAAAAGCGAACAAATATTGACTGTCAGAATTTACAGGGATACTAGGGCCGACCTGTGGCTCACTCGGGAGAATGCGGTGCTGATAACACCAAGGCCACGGGTTTGGATCCTATATAGGGATGGCCGGTTCGCTCACTGGCTGAGCGTGGTGCTGACAACACGAAGCCAAGGATTAAGATCCCCTTACCGGTCATCTTTAAAAAAAAAAAAAAAAGAATATACAGGGATACTAAAGAATGCACTCCAAAAATTAACAACAGTCCCCCTTACCGGTCATCTTTAAAAAAAAAAAAAAAGAATATACAGGGATACTAAAGAATGCACTCCAAAAATTAACAACAGTAAAAAATTCACTTGCAGTGGGAATGGCTGATGATAAGAATGGGGGTTAGGCGCCAGCCACTGGGTGTCATGGTATCACAACATTATTTAAAGCTTTTAAGTCCTGTTCAAAGTGCCAACCCTTTCCATGAAGCTTTTTAACTGAAAGGATCAGGGTATTACATGGGCTGGTACATGGAATAATTAGGCTCTTTTAAAATATATTCTTCTGTAATTGGTCTAATACAATTGAGGGATTCTTATCTTAATTGGTACTGTTTAATATCAGGGAGAGATTTGGATCTATCAACTTCAACCTTAATAGGAGCAGCAGAGGCAATTCTTCCTATGTCAGTGGAAGAAGATGACCAAAGACAATTAGGCAAAGATTTAAGTAAATGAGAAAATTTGGGGAGGTCAATATTCTTACACCGACTGGCCATGCAAATCTGATAATATTTGCATGACTAGACACTCAGCAAAATTATTATCAGTAAAATTTTCATCATTAATACTATTAGCAGTTAGTTCTATATTCAAATACGTTTTTCCCTTAGGAGAGAATATAATATGGGCATTACAAGCGTCAAGAAAGTCTCTCCCTAGGAGATGGATTGGTGCTGAAGGTACAAGTAAAAATGAGTGAAAACCTGTTAAAGTTTCCAGTTAGAAAGTCAAAGGTAAAAATTTATATAGATTGATTTCTAATCCCACCATTTTTAGAAATTAAGTACTCTGAGGAGGGAACATTTTAAGGTGGTGGGGTTGGGCACCGAAAGAGTCACTCTAGTACGAATAAGGGCTTTAGTTTCTTCATCATTGATTAATAAGGGTATTACTCCTGAAGTATTTGTGAGGTGGAAAGAGAATGTCCCCATAAAATTCTTGGAGAAACCCTATTCTGAAATATTAGTATTGAGTATTGAAGCCTTTTTCTTTAGTTGCATTTAAGTTTCCTACAATTTTTTTTAAGATGTCCTGTTTTTGCAATAAAAACAAATTCCTTTTTGGTCTTGTGAATAAAGGGGTTTACATTTATATGAATCTTGAGATTAACTTGTCAGTTTTTATAATTGAAGGTCATAATCTTGGCAGATTTTGATTTTTCATTTTTTTGCAAAATCTGAGATAACTGATCAGCCAATCAATATGATAATGTTTTACTAGCATTACTAGGTCTTCACCTCATGAAAGAAAGCCAAATTTAATTGACTCATTTTGCTGGTCCCTCATACTATAATCAGACATGCCAGAAAATTGTTTAAAGGATTTTTCAAACTCATTAGGGCCCTGTCAGCATTGTTGAATTTTACTCCAATCAACCTGTTTTGGAAAAATAAGAATAGTATCAGAAAGATGTTTAGCCAGTTCTCAAGCTCCCTCTTGTCCAGCCTCATTAATTTTATTAAAGTACTCCAAAGGGTTTTACCAATTTGCCATTTTTATCCATTCAGTTGCCCTTCCTTCGGAAATCAGCATATGGATTTAATTGGTATAAATTGGAATATCTGGGATCATAAGTCTGAACATTTAGGTCAAATTCCTTAGCAAAGCCCAAAGGATCCATTAATGAGTCAGGGAAGTCCCTTACCATATTTTAAAATTCGGTCTTTGTCCGAGGATTGTAAATATGGCTAGGTTCACCTCGGGAAGTAGGTAGCACTAAAAGGGGCCACCAATATAGGAGAAAGATCTTTAGGTAAAGTTTTAGAGATTTCAGGAGAAGAGTCAAGAAGAGTTGGAAGTGGCAGAGGAGGAAGAGAAGGAAGCTCAGAACAAGGCAACTCAAAGAGAATAAAGAGGCACCAATAGGGGGGAAGGCAGGAGATGGTTAAGAGGGCTCCAGAGATTTCTTGGTTTCTGAAATAGTCTCAGAGAGTCTTTTTGTTAGTTTCCTGTAGGGAAGAAATTTTATCATTAGAGCATTTGGATGCTTCTAAATATCATTGAAAATAAATTTCCTATTTTGAAATCATGCTTTTTCCAATGGTGCACTCAAATTAATTTTGAAATTTCAAATGAATTCCATTTTGGCCATTGCAATTTAAGTTCCTATGTTGTAAGTTTGGTTCATTTATCTAAACATTCACGAGTTCAGGATCTATAAGTATTATACATAAATCCAGCTGGAATCTACAAAAGAGGTGCACCTTCAGACTTAGAGGAAACATTCTCCATGTTTGAACAAGATTTTAAGGGGATATAAATGAGCTCAAATAACCCTGCCTTATAATTCAAAAGAATTTGAATTCGTAAAAAGTAACTTTCATTCTGAGAGAGTCGTATGTTACTTTTAGTCCAACCAAGAGTAAAAGTAGTTCAAAATATACCTGAACCTTTACCATCTCAGGAGGTTTGGATTCAGAAGGGACTCACCTGTGGCACCCAGATAGAATTCCAGGTTTGGGATCACAATGGGCTCGTAAATTGGTGCCTAGTCTGAAGGTTGATAGGAACACTGGGTAGGTCAGGGAGAGTCTGCTCTGAATCCCATCCTCATTGCCAAAATGTCATCCCAAATTGAAGGCTGGAGAGGGTAACTTTTAAGAATAAATCAGTTTAGTATGAGCCAAGTTTCAGGATCAACCCTGGAAGCAAAACCAAACAGGGTTTTGGGTATGTTCCGAAGGTCTGTAAAAAATGAGCTTATGTAGTGAAGCAGGAAGAGGGAAAAGAGTGAGTGGGGCTGTTTCCTTCTTGGAAATCTCATCAACCAATGGTTACATAATAGTGAAACAAAGCAAAGTTTTAACATTGCTTGTGTCTCAGAATGCAGCTTTTATCTTGAGCCACAAACATAGCAAATTTTAACTAACAAAAGCTAACTTATAACAAATCTTTGTGATAAATCATCATTCTGGGAACAGGATGTCTCAACCAAGTCACAAGCCCAAGATCCCAAGGCAAGTATGTCACTTTGCATTCCTGCCTGCTTACTTTGTTCAGATGTAAAGCAAGATGGCAGGAAGATGGCTTCTCAGCTCTATTTTAAAAGCCTTGACTGAATCGATGACATTTTTTGGTCATTAACTGCATAAAGAAGATATATACCTAACCTAGCCCAGGATGATCTGCAAAGATTTTTTAAAGGGATGTTCCCAACACAAAGAAATGATAAATGTCTGAGGTGATGGATTTGCTAATAACCCTGATTTGGTCATTACACACATATATGTATTGAAATGTCACCCTGTACCCTATAAATATGTACAATTATTGCATGTCCATTAAAAAAAAAGGCACGTAGTTGGAGAAATGGACAGGAGCAGATCTTGAAGGACAATACTTAATGTGCTGGCAACCATCAGATGGTCCTTAAAAGGCCACTGGGAGTCCATTAAGGAGGGGTTAATGCGGGAGGGTGGGGAGTGTGGTGGTAGCATAAGACGTATTTCAGGAAGGTCATACTATTTTTGAAATTTCACTGAGAGCAATGAAGGCCTGAATTAACATAGAGGAAATGGGATGGGGAAGGGCCAATTGGAGAGTGATTTAAGAGAAAAAATTGACAGAACTGAGAATGGGGTAGACATGTGGGGAGAGATGAATAAGTCTGGCATGACTCTTAAGTTTTAGGTGTGGTACCATTTACCAAGTCAAGAGGAGGCTGAAGCTTGTGGGATGAAATAGAAAGTCAAATTTGGACCTATCATTGTCTCATACAAATTGTCTCATTTATAAAATTATTATGCATGTCTCTTACAAAAAAACTTGGAAAAGAAAGAAAAGTCCAGTTGACCCTTGAACAATGCACTGGTTAGGGGTGCTGGCCTGCACACAAGTATAACTTTCCCCACATCAAGTAGTTAAGCAACTTGAGTAGTTAAGTACTTAAGTAGTTACTTACTTAAGTAATTGGCCCTGTGGAACCCATGCATACAAAACGTCAGTCATTCACTTAAGCAAGGTTCCCTATAAAACTGGAGTTGTTCAAGGATCAACTGTACAAAAATCTCCATTCAGAAATAGCTACTGTTAAGATTTCAGTGGAGTTCTTACCAACTTTTTTTATGTGGCAAAATTATACATTTAAAAAATGCAACCCCAAATTAGGGTGCTTTATACACAGCTTTTTTTTTTTTTTTTCCTTTTCGTCTTTTTTCGTGACCAGCAACGGATCGCAACCCTCAGTGTCGTGCCCGTACCGGACCGGGACCGGCAACGGGATCGCAACCCTCGGTGTTGCGTCCACACCTCGCTCAGCCAGTGAGCGGGAACCGGTCTGTATGTGGGATCCAAACCCTCGGCAGGAGCGCCACCACACTCCCAAGCGGCGCACTGTAGCAGTGCGCCACCGGGCCGGCCCCTGCACTGCTTTTTTTTACTTTGCAATATATTTTAAATCTCTTCCTGTGTCATTGAGTATCCTTTTACATTTTTCATGACTGCACAATATCTCACTCTGTGGAAAGAACCATAATTTAATCCACTTTCTCTATTGTTGGTGGTTTTGATTGTTTTGGGATTCTCATTTTTAACAAATCATACTTGATGCCATCACAGGTTGAGTCTTCCAGAAGCTGACAGAAATGGCGTTCGAGGTTGTTGGGAAAGATAGGAAAATGTCAGGGCCCCTGGGATGTACAGAACCTTGCTGAGTTTTGCTGTAAATATCCTCAGGTGTTCCTTGTTACTACTTAATGTAAGTTGTGTATGGTCACCCAGGTGTCCAGGGTAGTGGACTTAAGTATAAAAGACTAACAGCTCTGATCCACAGTGGTTCTCAGAACTCTCAGAGAGGCCACTAGGATAGTTGCTCCTCGATCTGAATAAAACCCATTCATTTTTCTATACCTACGGCTCCCAGAACCTTTTTTTCCCTATTACCTAGCTCACAGACCTGCGTGTGGAGGGTTTGTAACCCAATCTGTGCAACAGACTCGAGGGGTCTGTAAGACCTAGCTTTACAGAGCTGCAAGAGGGGACGGACCCCTGTGAAGGGAAGAATGAAGAAGCAGGCATGGACCAGGGTGAAGCTGAGCTGTGATACAGGCATGCGCCTTCAACACACCCCAGAGGCTACTGAAAAGGCCCATCAGCATTGTTGTCTGCATTGGGTGGAAGTGGCTGTACTTTTATAATTGTAAGTTAGTCACTCACCTGATGGGGGCTGTTCTGGGAGGCGCATGACCTCAGATGAGGCTGCATGGTGCTGCTGAGGCCAACCGTGTAGGTGGAGAGAGCTGGGGGTGTCTGCTGACCACAGTCTCCAGTGTTGGGCAGTAAGTCCTTCTATGAAGGGAGGTTTGTGTGGGGCATCTGTGTTAGTCGCAGATGCTCATTTTTCGCATATTACCTTTGCTCATATTAGTAGGATAAATTCTCAGAAGTGGAATTGCTGGGATACAGCATGAGCATTTTAAACCTTTTGATATTTATTGTTAAATGACCTTCCAGAAAGATCATATGCTTTTCTCCCACAAACAGTTAATTTCATTACTAATGCATAAAAACATGACAGTTGTACTGTTTTATGTTTTAAATATCAAAATGTACCTCAAATTCTTTCAAAAAGTAAATACAATTTTTTGAAGTTTTATTGTTGTGAATTTCATTTCAAACTGATACAGCAGGCACCTTTCTCTGAAGAGCTGTATCTTCCCAGAAGGATAAAACTCTCTAATGACTGATTTTAGGAGGCAAAGAAATTTTTTTTTTGGCATTCTGAATTGTAAACCTGCAACATTAAGGAGTCTGAGCAATGGCTGGTGTCTGAGCTGACTTGAAACAGAATTTGCAAAACCCTACAGTCCTTTCCATATAATTATTTGAACATATACATGATATCCCCATTTATTAGAAAAAATTTGAAACACTACTGTTAGAAGGAAAGCCCAAAGGGACACAACCATCATTTATTGAGTGCCCACTCCATGCAAAGAAATGCCCTGGGATTTTACATCCACCATCACATTTATTCTCACAGTAATCCTTTGAAGTAGTTATCACTAACATTTTTCAGATGAGGAAAGTGAAGCTCAGAGATTCTGGCAACTTGGCAGCCTAAAAATCGTTTAGGTTCCAGGGCCAGTGCAGTTCTTCACATCCTGGGCTGCTGCCCCCAAAGCTAAACGTCATCATTACATAGCACCAGCTTTAAACACTGTATTTACCTATTAACTATAGTAACAACCTTCATGAACTGTGCTGAATGTGTGTCCTACTGGACTGGGAGTGCATAGGGTTCAGTGTCAAGAATGATTTTTTTGTATCACTTAACATCTAGCAGTTTACACATATAAGGTATTCACTACATGCTTAATAAAACAGTTCTTGAATAGCCAGAGACAGAAATATCTTCCCAGTATTTTTCATCATTCCATTCTCTTTTGGGGTTTGGCCTGATCAGAGTGTAGCCAGAAGACAAAGACATGGCCCAGTCAATGGCCTCCCATTTCAGTTGGAACAATTTTACTCCCGAAGCTACTCAGCTTTTCTAAGAAGACCCACTGATTACAGACAGTGCCAATAAAGAAAGGGTTGGGCGGAAATAAATCTAACAAAAACCATCACCTCAATATGGAAGAATGTGGGTAAAGTCTTTATTTAGAAGAATAAATGGATTCTAATCAAGCCTTCATATCTAACTTCCAGGGGACAGGAAATACAGAGGAAAGAGAAATATGTTGGACACCACAAAGAAGCCATAACACATCCAGAAGACAGCCTGGTTTCCTCAACAAGAGTGTCATTCCAAAAAAGTGGGAAGGGGACAGAAAGAGGAGGCTCTACCAGATTAAAAAAAGAGGTAATCAGTGCAATGTGTGGTCATTAATTGGATCCTGGTCTAAGCAGTCATTTCGGGGCCAGCTGGGGAGAATTTGAACCTGGATCAGGTATGGATTTGTAAGCTGCCTTAGCTTTAGTTAGATGTATAAATGGTATTAGTTATGTAGGAAAGTGTCCTTTTAAAAAACAGATGTATATTGTTACATTGAAGAGTGAAATATAATATCTATCTTTAAAACTCTCCAGCAGAAAAGGTGATGAATAAATAAAGCAAAGTGTAAACAATTGTTAAGTATAGACGCAAGCTTTTAGGTATTCATTATAGTCGTCTCTCTGCTCTGTTTGACTTTTTCACCACGAAAAGTAAACAACCAACCAGAAAAATGAATAAGAGTAGGGGTTGCTTCCTTCTCAGGACTGTAAGAACCGATCTTTATCTCCCTCCAAAGGTGAAGTCATCGCCTGAATAGGGAACATTGAGTGCGGTCTCAGGGAGCCTCGTCAGATGAACGGGTACCTTTCCCGAAAACTCGATTTGGCCGCAGGTGTGTGTGCAAAGGGTAGAGGCCCTAAGCCTCCCCGGGCGCCTCCCGCTCTCTGGCCCTGCGTACGTACCGGGGCCGCTGCGGACACTGTCCCTTCGCTGCCCCGGGTGCACCCAAACCACGAAAGACAGGAATTTTGACACTCAGTGCGTGAGCGGCCAACTGGCCTGACTGGGAAGCGGCAGAAAAAGCAAACTTCCTCTCCGCTCGCTCAAACCCTTTGCGGCGAGCCGGCGGTTGAGGAGCAGGAACCTTCCGCCTCAGCCACCTGGAGGCCGGCTCGGGGAAGCCGGGCGCATGTGCCAAGGCCACTACCCTCACCTGCCGCCAGGAGGGGCGGGGAGCTTGGG
>NW_007728212.1:99151-102785 GCF_000696425.1 Galeopterus variegatus
GCCCGGGGTGGGCGGCGGGTGGGCCGGGGCGGGGCCACCGAGGGGAGGGCGGCGGCAGCGCTGCGACTTTTGAAGTCCCAGCTGTCGTCCGGGACGGGTGCCGCGCGCTGCCTCTCATCGCCGCCTTCACCTTCCGCGCCCTGCCCGGGCCCCCGCGTCCCTTGGGTCGCTTTCTGGAGTTTGGACAAAACGTCTTCAAGTTCTTGTAGGTCCGAAACCGTAACACTCTGCAGAGCACAACAAAGGGAAAGAGCCGGGCGTCTCGGCCCCGGAGCACAGGCGGCGGCCCGGGACGCGTGGGGACAGCCCGCCCCTCCGCGCACCCACTGAGTCCCTCTCTCCCTGTCTTGCCCTAGTCATGGAAGGGGTGGAGGCGGCAGAGGCCGACTGCTCCGTAGCGTTCGCCGAGGCTCGGAGATGGGTGGAGGTGAGTGCCCTTTCCTGCTCTCCTTTCCGCACAGTTGGCAGCCTCGGGGCGGACGTCGCGAGGTGACGGCGGCCCTGGCCACCCCGCGCGTGAGCCGCCTCCCGTGACCACGCGGCGCGATGCAGCCGGCTGGTTTGCACGGGCAGTTTGGGGAACGTGGCAAGTTTTGCTTCTACTACCTGTTACTGTCCAGCTTAGCTTAGCGCGGCTCTCCCCCGACGGCCTCGCTGGCCTCCCCAGAGCGCCTCTGCCAGGGCGAAGGGGAGCGCTCGCCACCGGGTTCGGGAGTCGCGCAGCCCTGAGGACAGCCCAGCGCGGCTCCCGCGCGCCCGCGACGTCTCTGCGCGGCGCTGAGCTGTGTCCTCGGGTGCGTTTCTTTGGGGTGCCTAGAAGTGGGGAAGCCCGACGCACACCTGCACAGCCAGTGTATGGGGCGGGGGGAGGCGGTAAGATGATTTCTCTAGGACGCCACCTGAGCCCAGGGGGTGAGGGTCTGGGCATGAATTTCTTAATCTTCGACATTGAGGAGACTAAGATGTCCTGGGGTCACTCACTGAAAGGTTGTTAATTTCCCAGCTGTGCCTCCCAGACGAGATCTTCTGTTCCCTTTATTTCTGTTGAATAGGACATGGTCTGTTCATCCACTCCTTGAGGTTTATCTGTAGAAGGTTAACACCAGGACTTCTGGCCGTTATTCTATTGAAAGAAAAAGATGACTTTTAAAACGAGACAACCCCCCGCCAAACCCCCCCTCCCCCAAAAAAAGCCTTTTAAGCGAATGTGAATCAGGGACAACTGCTTGTTAGAAAATTGTTGCCCGCACCAGCCTTGCAATCATTTAGGAGTTATTGATGCCACGTGCTGGTTTATTACCGTAGTTAAAAGTTTGAATTAGGTTTAAAGATTATTCCACGGAAAACCCCAACATATTCACCAAAGCAAATAGTATTTAAAAATAGTTCAGTTTTCTGTAAAGAAATACACGTATGAGGGTACTTCAAAAAGTTTGTGAAAACGGAGTTGACAGATAATATAAATCTTTCTATGAACTTTTAAAAGTGCCCTCGTATATTTGTGGGAAAAAATAAAGAGAATAAACATTAAATGTTACATTTCCTACACTAAATGAAGGAATGTGAAATGTGAGTAGTATTACCCACTAGACAGTAAGAGGTCTAAGAAAGGGGCTCTTGGTGTCCTTTAGGACTGAAACCTTGAGTTGGTCTGAAGGTGACTTAGAAAGGTGTGAGGGGAGGGGTGGGAGGTTGGGAGCAAAATAAACACTGTATTTTAAATTGAAATGAGAGTGGAAGAATTCCAGCAATGTAGTTAAGAGAAATAACTTTCCTCATTCATAAACTTTGAAAAGTCAAGGCTTCCAACAGTAATTTTCCATTAGTAGTGTTCGTTCTGCATAATTTTAGAAATTAAATTTACCATCTTTTGTTTGAGTGGTGGGGATAAAGAGGGGGAGAAGGGAAGAAATATGGGGACTTTTTTTGGTCATACGTGGCTCCTATGTGGAGTTTGTATTTGCTTTTTATTTGCTTCAGGAAATTCGTGAATATGGATGACTTCACATCCTTTTCTTTTTTATCCTATGCAGATCTTGGAAGACTAGTATGCAGATTTTGGGAAACTAAAAATTCCTTGTTTGTCATAGCTTGCTCATAATTGTGTAGGGTTTCTGTGAGAAATTTGCATATAATGAAGTTGTGATAAAAGGTATCACTGAGCGTGGTAAATGTGCTCATCTTCCCACTCCCATACCGCCTTATCTAAAGGTGTTTATCAGCAATGATTTGGTAACTCGAATGTTTTGTTCATCATTAGCAGAAAGCCGAATCTTTCTAAAGGTATAGTCATATCCTTTTAATATAGTTAATAAAATTAAAATTAAGTGATTTTTTTTTTCTCATGTCACTTAGAGCAAGGCAGTATTTTTGCATTCATTGAAGATAGGTGAATAATCTACATATTCACATACTTTCAGAATACTGTGGGCATTTGAAGTGACAGCAGTGTGTTCACTGTTAGGTTTGTTTTATTTCTGCAGCTTGTGTCACATTTATCTTTCTTGTCACCAGAGCACATATTTGAAAATGCTGTTCTTGCCAGAAGAAGCAGAATGAATGACTCTCTCCTTGCCCCAGTCTCTTAATTCTAAGAACCTCTAATTTGAAGAAAAAAATTGATTCCAAAGCATATTTTATAAAGTATTTAGGCAAGTGAGGAAGATTATAGTGTAAGTCTTTCTCATGCTTGCTAGTATTCTTGGCCATTTTGCCCTTTCTATAACTTTCCTCCAAGTATTATTGAAGCATAACTGGATCATTCATATGGGTATATGTATGTACATATGTACACATATATGCGTTACAACATATATTACATGTATATTATATGTAATATATTCTGCCACCTTTATGCTCAGCTGCAGCTTTGAGAATTCTAAGATCAAGAAACATTGTAGGGCCGAGCCTGTGGCGCACTCGGGAGAGTGCGGCGCTGGGAGCGCAGCAGTGCTCCCGCTGCGGGTTCGGATCTTATATAGGGCTGGTCTCAAAAAGGACAAAAAAAAAAAAAAAAAAGAAACATTGTAAAACTTTGATTGATGACCACATTCCTTGTCAGTATGTCCTTGCCATTTCCATTTTCCGTCTGTGGCTTTGAATAGCTAATGTGTTATTCTCATAACCAAAGTTAATTAAATTTATTTTTTAATGTGGGGGACAAAGAGTGAGGTGAGGGCTAATGGGTGTTATTCTGCCAATTATTATCTTTTTATGAATTTTCTTTTTATTCATTTCAAATTGTACTTAGATACTTAAGGGTATGCATATATTAAACTGGTTTGTCTACTCAGGGGCTAATTTTGCAATTCAGAACAAATGTAGGGATGCTACCCTTTAAGATAACTCAACATAATGATATTGGATTATTATCTGGTTAGAAATGCTGTTTGAAATATTAATAATGTAGCAGGGCTAGTTTATGATTAAACATTGATTTAAAACCAAGTAATGTAATAGTTTGAAGGCAAAGGCAGAGAAGAAGCTTGATTCTAGAAAGGTCATGGAATGGTAGAAAATACAGCTTGTACCCTTTAATTTTAGTCCTCTTTTGTAGCACCTTTTAATTTTCTATCTCTAATAGTTGCCTCTGTGTCTCTGTTTTGGGGCATTGAAAAGTCTGGTAGTAAACAGA
>NW_007728212.1:103407-105699 GCF_000696425.1 Galeopterus variegatus
ACTCACTGCATTGGCTGGATACGTTTCCAGTCTGAGTGAATGTTGCCGTCTAAGTTGACGTTTAAATACAATAATTTTTCTGGCTGCAGTAGAACAGACTGACTTAATTCACCACCTTCCTGCTCACCTGCCCTTCCTGTTATCTCTGGCTTTGATCCTTTCAGTATCACTGTCATCCTGTAAAAGGACCTAAGAGGTGCCAACTTGAGCTCATTGCCAGCTCTGGCACCAGAATGAGTCCTTCCCCGCTCACTTCTAGTTGGTCTGTTCCTTCACCTGCCCCAATTTTTATCCTCCAGGTTTGTGCTGGTCACCACCTTTTGACTTCCTTTGTTTGCCTTTGGTGCTAAATATTTTAAAGAATTGTACTCTGTGGGTTCCCCATTGATACTAGCAAAATCCTTCTAAATGGTTTCCCCCATTCTCCAAAAACTGCTTTCTTTTCTGCTGGTGGTTGCCAACTTGTGGTCTGGTCTGACAGAGTTTGCCTGGGGTACTGAATCCTCAGTGCATATCAGCATTGTCTGTAGGCTAAATGAAGGGTCTCATGGATTTGTACTACTGCTTTTCAAATGTATGTAGAGCAGCAAAAGCATTCATTTGAAAATGTTACTAAATTCCTATATGCATTTTTGGTGATTGTATATAGTTTCAATCAACAGATACTAAACTTGAAAATACTATGATGGTAAAAATTTGTTAAAAAATTGTATATTNTCAACAGATACTAAACTTGAAAATACTATGATGGTAAAAATTTGTTAAAAAATTGTATATTTGAAAGCAATTCTTACACTAGGTGGTATAGCCAAGTTCACTTTTTCAAAACATAAACTGGATTTTGTTAGTTCCTTATTTTCTGGGGTGTCATGAAAATATTTAAAAATTCACAGTCCTAAAGGTAGCATTCATTACCCTTTACAATCTGGTCACCGCCTATATATCTATCTTTATTGTGGTTATTTTCTCCATAAATACTTGTGTAGTTGCCAGAGAGCATAGCGATTAAGAGCGTAATTTTAGAATCAAGTCATTGTTCAAATCCTGGCTGTGCTGCTTAAATCCTGGAGGCCTCAGTTTTCTCCTTTTAACTTTCCATGGTGGTGTGCCAGTTAAATAAAATGCTGACTGTAAGGCAATTAGTGCTCCCTAATTGTTGCTTGTGTTTCCTCATACAAGATGCGGTTTTCTCACCTCTCTTCTGTTGTGTATGGAATGCCCGTTATTCCTTGTTGACCTAATGAACTCCTCCTCCTCCTTCTATATTTGAGCTAAAATCAACCTTTATGTGAAGCCTTTTCTGAGCCTCCAAACCTCCATCTCCACCTATTCTTTTCTGTCCTCTGTTGCTCATGTAGAACTCTCTTTTTGCACTCTGCGGTATGTCTGTTCATCTTTCCACCATATTAGACTGTGAGCTAAGTGAAGGCAGGAATAGTATCTTACCTTTTGCCGGAGTATATGGTGTGGTGCCTGATCAATGCTTGCTGAATGAAAGTACAGTCTTTCATTAATATATTCTGGATATTAATCCTTTGTCAGATGTATATTTTGCAAATATTTTCTCCCACTCTNTAGTATAGTTTAAAGTCAGGTAGTATTATGCCTCCAGCTTTATTTTTTTTTGCTCAGCATTACTTTGGCTATGCATGGTCTTTGGTTATTCCATATAAATGTCTGGATAGTTCGTTTCATTTCTAAGAAAAATGTCATTGGAATTTTGATGGGGATTGCATTGAATTTGTATATCACTTTGGGTAGTATGGATATTTTCACAATGTTGATTCTTCCAATCGAAGAGCATGGAATATCTTTCCATCTTCTTGTATCCTCTATAATTTCTCTCAGCAGTGGTTTGTAGTTCTCATTGTAGAGATTTTTCACATCCTTGGTTAACTCAATTCCTAAGTATTTTATTTTTTTGGTGGCTATTGTAAATGGGCAAGCTTTCTTGATTTCTCTTTCTGCATGTTCACTATTGGAGAATAGAAATGCTACTGATTTTTGTGTGTTGATTTTGTATCCTGCTAATTTGCTGAAATCATTTATCAACTCCAACAGCTTTTTTGTAGAGGATTTAAGCTGTTTGATATATAGGATCATGTCATCTGCAAACAGGGACAGTTTGACTTCATCTTTTCCAATCTAGATGCCCTTTATTTCCTTCTTTTCTCTGATTGTCTGGCTAGTACTTCCAACACTATGTTGAATAGGCGTGGTGAGAGTGGGCATCCTTGTCCAGTTCCTGTTCTTAAAAGTTCAATGTATTATTGTCATTGTTGTATCTTTCTT
>NW_007728212.1:106553-113805 GCF_000696425.1 Galeopterus variegatus
TGCGAGTGGGCAACCTTGTCTGGTTCCTGTTGTTAAAGGAAAAGCTGAAAGCTTTTCCCCATTCAGGATGATATTGGCAGTGGGTTTATCATTAAAAATAGAATTTTAAAGATTAGAACTCCCTTCTTATAGTAGGCACTAGCTTCAGTATCTAAAGCTGAGTTTGTTGTAATTGTTTTGTTTGGAAATGTTGCAGGATATGTCTTCACCTGGGTGACAATTTGATTTTGCCTATTTACTCAGTATTTCCTCTTATGCTCCAATCCTGTTCCTGAGGCATGCCACTCTACTCCTGACTTCTACCTGATGGTTTCCCTCATACGGACTTACTTTTAGTCATCCAGGAAATAACTGCTAGGTGCCCACTCTCCACCAGGCACTTGCCAGGTTTATTGATTCAATTGCCAAATTCTTAGCCCCTTACCTGGACCTCCAGAGAGAGGCATACCCCATGAGTAGCAGACATGCAGACAAACCCAACTGTGCAATCGGATAATTGCTATACTAGAGTTTGCATAGTGTGTGGTGATGGCATCAAAGAGGCAGCCTGAGGCTTCCTGGTGGGTTGGGGTGAGTTCTCAGAGCAGGCAGCATCTGAGCCAAGGCTGAAGTGGGACTAATGCATCTGCCCACTGGGCTGGGGCATTGTGGCTTTTAACTTGTTATGAGATCTTGAAGTTGCTTAAGCATAACTTCCAGGAGTCACTCAGAGTGGTTTATTCTCACTGAGGTAACTTTTACGTGCAGTGAAGTGCACAGATTTTAAGTGTACAATTGCAGGAGTTTTGTCCAATGCTGTAACTAGCACTCCAATCAAGATATAGAACATTTTTTTCACTTAAGGAAATTTCCTTCTAGAAAGGCACATCAGTCTCCGCCACTTCTATAAGCAACCACTCTTCTGCTTTCTAGCACTATAGATTTCTCAGGGTAGTTTGGAACAGCCAAGAAATGTCTTAATGCCTATTCCTTTTCTCCTATTTTTTCTTTATGCAGCATTTTACTATTTATTGAATATGATATCTTTATTTGACAAATATGAAAGGATCCTAGGAAAGTGAGGGGTGGCAAGATATGAAGGAGTTCATAAAATCGTCTTGGGAAGGAACTGATTTACACAAATAGGAACCAGGGCAGGGATACTGTAGGAACAGCCTGACTCCAGGAAGTGTAAACAGCTATGTTAAGGTATTTCCTGAGGAACTGGGAGGGTTCCAGTGCAGTTCCAGTCATTCTGGATCCTTATAATGTATTGGTACACTGAAAGCTAGAAATGGCCCTCTTTCATAAATTGGGGGAAAATACAAAGAACTCGTACCTTTAATAAAACAGAGTGTCCTTGAACCAGTTAGAGAAGTGTACCCACTGGGTCAAAGGGAATGAATGATTTTATGGTTCTTGATGCACATCTGCATGTTACCCCCTAAAAGCTCTGTGCTTAGTTGCAACCATGAGCAGGGATTGAGGGCACTGGCTTCTTCATATTCTGGCCAGAACTGAACATCGTCATTTGTGTTTTCCCATTAAATAAGTAGATGAAAGATGCATGTTCTGCTTTTTCTCAGATTGCTAATGATATTAAACATTTATATATCCGATGACTTATTAGGTTTCCTCCAATGAGGAAGGACAATGCTGAGACAAGGAGGATTCTGTCCCTCTAAATGAAGCCACAAAGGGCTCAATGAAGTCATAATTGACCATTTTGAGGGAGCAGAGCATCTTGGTGTTTCTTCAGACATTTGTAAAGCACAGAAATCCTTAAAACTTCTCCCAGGCTTAGAGGAATAGTGTCCCAAGTGTGTGGCAGGGACTATGCTGATTTAATTTCTTGGTGTTTCTTCAGACATTTGTAAAGCACAGAAATCCTTAAAGCTTCTCCCAGGCTTAGAGGAATAGTGTCCCAAGTGTGTGGCAGGGACTATGCTGATTTAATTGGTTTTCTTTGGTTCTTGTCCTTCTGTGCAGTGCTCTAACTCTTTCTCTGGATGCCAAGGGTGCTTTGTGCTGTAAGGGAACGCTGTTGAGACTAACTGGCTCCTTTTCACCTCCCCCCTTCTTTTTAAAACTGCTTCTCAACATTGCAGCAAAATCAGCCCAACCCTTTTAGTCTGGAGAAAATACACGTTGTAGGTGGACTATTTCTTCTAGTTATCATCTGCAGATTGAATTGTTTATGTTGTTCCTGTGCCCTGCAGTTCCTTACAGAATATTCTCAAATGCTGGTTGACTGAATGAATGTTTTGTGCCCAGTCAAAAGGCTGGCTTATTTAATTGATGTTTGCAGATCTCCTTAAGCCTAACTATCGAAAATGTGTTTAAGCCTGGGGAAATGATAAATTATGCGTACCTGTGCTTACTCTTTAGTTTCTGAAGGTAATTATTGGGTGTGTTTCTTTAAAAACATGTTTGATGTACTCAAACCTCTTAATAAGGATAATAGCTGTCATATGCACAACTTTGAAACAGAGGTTTAGCACACTCAGTCTGCTATTTAGCTCTAAAGAGATGGGCATTAGCAAGTCCTACAGATGAATCACAGTGTGGCCCCGTAAACAGGCTTTCTAAAGATTGTAAAATACCCCCTGATAAGATGCTCAAAGACTGGTTTTAATTCCTGGGTAGAGGATCCTCAATTTGGTGCTTAAGTGCATTTTGGTGTTGGTAGACAGAACTAGAAATTATGTCTGTCTTCAAGGACAATGGAGATTGTCACACAGGAGAGAGGTTAGAAAACTTTTGGATGGGTTCCGAGGGCAAAAATACAGAGATGCTTTTGACTAGTATTTTGAAGACCCTTCTTAAATAAACTGTCCTACACAAGAAAGAGCTGGCTTGAATAAGTGAGTCAATACTAGTGAAGGTTTTACAAGAGAAGGTGAATAATTGTCAATTCAAGCAGCTATGTTTTTGAGTTTCTACCATGTGCAAGACACATGGCAAGTATATTATACCCACATGCCCTGACAATGAACAACTATTATTACCCGAAGATGTTTTTTTCAGATGAGGAAAAAGAGGGATGAAGGATAAAATAACTTGCTCAAGGAAACACTAAAACCAACCAATTTGACTCCTCAGCCTGCCCTCTTAATAGTGATTAAGATACTCTACTGCCTGAGAGTGACACAGGCCAGTTGATCGAGGTAAAGGATTTTATAATCCAGAAGAAAATGGTCTCTCAGTCCTCATTCCGTCTAAAACTGTAATATTAGCTATTTTTTTGTATATGATAAGTCCTTTACAAGTTTTGTTTACCAGCACAGGTTCTATCTTGTGAGAGTAATGCCTAGAAAGTACATGATGATCAAGTATTTTATGTTATAGAATTGCCGATAAACACTCTTGAGCAATTGCAGATTTTAGAGTTACATGTTCAAATATATGTATATAAGTGAATTGATTACTGCTTAATAAACCGTTTCAAGTATTACAAAAGGGGAACATTGTTTTATTATGATACTGAGTTATACTTTGGGCTAGAGTAGGAGATAGATTATATCTAACGAGTTTATTCTAAAAGACAACTTATAAAAGTATCAATTTCCTCTCTTATATGACCTATATTGTAGTAGTTCATGCACATCAAAAATTGAACAGGACAGTGCTTTGTAATATGTCATGTTTTTATTATTATTTTTACATGCACATTGTAATATAAGTCATTTTTTTTGATGAGGATACTTTCTCATTAGTGTTTTTTTTTTTTTTTTTTGTTTTGTTTTGTGTTTGTTTTTTGGTGGCTGGCCAGTATGGGGATCCGAACCCTTGGCCTTGGAGTTATGATAGCACCTTGCTCTCCCAAGTGAGTCTCATTAGTGTTTTAGACTTACAAGAACTGAAGTTGAGAACATGATCAAAGATTTTGCCTTCTTGACTAGATTGAAATTTGATCTAGATGTGTTAAGTAGGAAAGAAATATCTGAATTTTTTGTTATACCACCATTTGATAATATTCAGAGGAAGGGAGGTCATTGCCGACCTCATTATAAACTTTGATTCTGGAATTCTTTTTTCTCATGAGTGTTTAAAGTCTTTCATTCCACCTGAAGAAGGGGAAAATAAGCAATCCTCTTGCCCTTACTTCTTGAGCAGTGTCTAATCAATTTGGAATTTACCCTATTGTCTGAAGAAAATGTCATCAGTCTATCAAAAGCATCAAAACATTCCCTTCAATTGCCCTCTGGGTTTTTCTCCTATTTCACTTGATGTTTCCTTTGCTGAATCTTCCTAATTATTGTCATCAGTAAATGTTAGAGTGTCCAGGGGCTCATCTTCCCATGTCTACTCTTCTTTGTCTACAGTCTCTCCCTAGCAGATGTTATCAAGTCCATAACTTGTTATATCTTTTCTATGCTGATGACTTCTATAATTATATTCCTGGCCTTGACCTTGTCCCTAAACTCCAGACTTGTGTATATATGACTACCTACTCAAGATTTCCCACTGTAGGCCAGATAGGCATGTCGCACTTACTGTGTTCAGAATAAAAGTTGTAGTTCCTCTTCCCCTCCGCCCACCTATGTGCTCATCCCCCCAACATTTTCCTCCTAGCAAATGGCACTAGTGTTTACTCAGTTGCTCAGGTCCTCAAATTTAAAGTCATTATTGACTCTTGCTCTTTTTTCCAAAATCATACCCCACATTCAGTCTGTGAAGAAATCCAACTGGCTGTGTCTTCATATATATCCAGAATTTGATGACTTCTTGGCACTTCCACCATCACCTCTCACTTATGCTTTTGCAACAGCCTGGACTACCTGTTTCCAGAATAGCCTGATTCTGCTTTAAAAATGTAAGTCAGAGTATACATCCAACTCTGCCTTCCCCTCTCCTGACAATGGCTTTCCATTGCATTTAGAATACAATCAATTTTTAAACCACCATCTGTAGGGCCTCCCATGATCTCATCACCACTTGCTTCTCTAATCTGTGCGCCCCCCTCCATCTGGCTTACCATGCTCCATCATGCTGACTTCCTGCCATTCCTCAAATGTGCAAAGAAGGTTTTTATTTTAGTGTCTTTGTGTTGCTATTCCTTCTGCATGAAATGGATCCCTAAGTTATTCAGGTCTCAACTTAAATGGTACCTCCTTGTGCCTCCCTCCTGTCTCCCTGTAAAAATAGCCTCCCTTGTCACTCCGTACTCATATTTCTTACCACTGTCATATGTGTGTGTATATATATAGTTTGTTTGGCTGTTACTTTCACTAGAATTTAAGTGCCTCATGTGCAAGGACTTACTTTGTTTTCAAGCCTTGAATAGTGCCAGGTATTTAGTTGGCACTCAGTACATATTTGTTGGATAAATACATGGGTGAATAAACAAGTGTCTTTTAATTTTTTATACTTGAAATCTTTTTACCCTGAGACGTGACTATTTCCTGGCTATGCTTTACTCAACAAGAGAAGTTGGGTTTGTTGTATTAGGTTTTTTTTTTTCTGTTTTCTTCAAGTTCAGTTTTAGATTGAGCAAGTTCCAAGCATGCTCTTGAAAAAGCAAGTTTAAAACATGAGAAATTGACTTTGTTCAACCAATTCTAAAGATGCCTGAAAGTAAGCAACTATCATAAGATAAACACCCAAGAAAATTTGAAGATGAGCCTTCTTAGCTGAATATCCCATGCTGAGGACAAAACATCATCATGAAACTTTGGTATACTATTCATGAAAAAGATCTCACATCTTGCTGATTGAATTATGTCCTGCAGTTTGAGCATAGTCTGTATCCAGTCCTAACTGGAGGCACAGAAGCAGAAAATAGCTTTATCTTGTTTAGAAATAAAAGAAAATAATAAAAAAAGATTGTTTTTTAATTTTACTTTTTAAAATAGATTATTCTCCCTTCTGCTCCAACTCCAACATCAGAGGCCCATCTCATGCTTTCAGAGTTCTGTACTTTATACTAGTTTTTTCAGAAATCATTCTGAAATGGTGCATAAAACTAAGGTGGAAGCTTTCAAAAGAACTTTGTTTTGAGAGAAAAAGAAAAGCTGAAGCTCGTGGTCTCTTTTCGACACAAACTGACTTTCTCTTGTTCTTTTTTTTTTTTTTTTAATTCTTCGTAACTATCACATGGATTAAGAGATATTGTTCTTTTTTATCTTTATAATTTTGTTTTTTTAAAGAGAGGTTCAGAGAAGTTAAGTTTCTTCCCCAGCACGACAGAGCTGATGCTGGTAGAACCAGTACTTGAGCTTAGATTTGTCTAATAGAGAAACTCAAGCTCTCAACCACTTTATCCATCTTCCTCTGTTTATTTTCCTTTCTTATAGCCCTGCCTGCTCTTTTGGCACCTACACACCAGGTTATCCTACGGGCTGTGCCATATATGTGCCTTAGTCTTCCTCATTTTCTTCATAATTTGAGCTAAGTTAAAAAGCGTAGAAAAGTGCTTAGACTTAATAGGGAATGTCATGTATATACTATCAAATAACTAGTTTCCTGACGTTGGGATGGGACAGGGGCTTAGAGATCATTCCATGTGTGTATGGTGGGGAAGGGAATGGTGAGGACACTTGCTGTCCTGGCTCCTTGTGGGACTTCTCCTGACAGGGAGGAGACTGTCATAGGCAGCATAGGAATAAATGTGAACATGTAGGACAGCAAATCTGCAGGAAGTTTGAGGATGAGGAAGCTACTAGAAAAGGTCCTTCTTGACCTGAACCAGAAAGATGGTGGGTGGAAAGTAATGTGGAGGACATTTGAATTGGGTAGGGGTGGTACTAGCATGAGCAAGGGCCCATTGGATTGTCCTATTGGCAGGACAGTAAAGCAAGTAGTGGAAACTTAGTGTGGAAGGTGCTGATTTGAAGATAATGAGAATTACAAGACCAAATCATGGGTAAAGATTTTGTATTTTTTAAAAATGCCACATCAAATGATGCTTGAACCCATGGAACAGGATGGAACAGTGGAGGGGAAAGACCATATGATGTAAGAGGACTGGGACTTGGAAATGTCTTCTGTTGAGAAGACAGGAAGAAGGGGAGATGGTGGTCAAAAAGCTAGGCAGAAAAACAAGAATGTGTCAGGGGTGGTAAGAGAAGCACTGGTTTCATGAAAGGTATGTAGAGAGGAAGAGATTTACCCACACTGTTCAGGACTGGGCGAAGCGATCAAAGGAAAAGAAAAGGGGAGCAATGGGCCGGCCCGTGGCGCACTGGATAGTGCGCCGCTTGGGAAGCGCGGCGGCGCTCCCGCCCGAGGGGTCGGATCCCCCACACAGACCGGGTCCCCCCCACCGGCCGGG
>NW_007728212.1:114711-117492 GCF_000696425.1 Galeopterus variegatus
AAGGAAAAAAAAAAAAAAAAAAAAAAAAAAAAAAAAAAAAAAGAAAAGGGGAGCAAGATCCTTGAATCTGGCAAGAGAGTAATCTCTCAGTTCGTGAAAGATTGCTTTGGAGTGTTCGTGTTGGAGCCAAACCAAGCTTCAGAAAATCTTTCTGGAAAGTCTTAGGATAGAGGTAGGCACTCCATTGAGAGAAGAGGTAGGAAGAGCTATCTGAGAAATCAACATTCTTTCAAACAAGCTATTTATGTCTATTAACGAAATCATCTCTACTACCCTCAGCCTATCTTATCGGATATATTAGAAGTACAAACCCTTAATATTTAAGGGAATTATACTCTAAGACAGCTCTGAACGAATCATTGTGGTCTGCTGTATAAAGTACTGAGTTTCAAGTACACTTCTCTATTTTAGAAAACTCTGACCTTAATACACTGACGATTGTCTGGAAGTCACATTAATCTTCTGACATTTTTCTTAAACAGGGAAAGATATCTCCTGTTCCCGGGGATTTTTAGCTTACAATAATTTGGTGAAGATATTTTGTTTTTAAGATTTAGATTGAATGTATATGAATGGGTTTAATTTAGTGCCTCTAAGGAGCTTAAAGTCATAGAAAGGAAATGAATCTTTTCTAGATTTTAAATATAGATCTACATAGGTGCCATGTAACTGAAAGTGTACACATTCAGCATGTTGTTTCTTTGTTTCTTTTCTGTGTTCTAGCATGATGCAATAGCAAGAGTGGCAAGGTTTGGGATGATACTATGTAGGCATAGCTCCTACAGGGCAGATCCCAGAATGAAATGTGTGAGCACGACAAGTCATGTAGTGTCCCTAAGCCTAAATTACTACAACTGTAAAATGAAGATTGCAAAGTAATGATAAGGTTGAGGAAGAAAAAAAAAAAAATGATGTGAAGTGCTTGTAGGTACTCAACAAATGGTAAGTGCCCATATTAGTATCATTATTCTACTTGACTATGTAGTCAGAAAAGAGATTATTAAATGACTTTTTTCTTTTCTAGAATGGCTAATTTTCAAGATTATTTGTGTGTGTGTGTGTGTGTGTGTGTGTCCCACAAACTTACTGTTTATTCTGACCTTTGATTTGTGAATATGGATTTTCATTAAGTACTTTCTATATTGTTCATAGGCCGTGATAAAAACTTTTTATCTATGAGAATTTGAGGTTGGAATGAACAAATGCCTTAACAGTAGTATATTTTGTTTCTAGACACTTCTGTCATCTTCTTCTCAGAGAGCCTTGTGTTCATTTTAGCTTTTCTTTGATATTGATTCTTTTATGTCGATGAACTTATAATTAAAACCTAAGGCTAGTTGACTTGCCTGAGACAATTTACATTGAAGGAAAAGAATTCCGTATTTATTACACTATCAAAAACACTGTCATATTGGGCCGAGCCTGTGGCGCACTCGGGAGAGTGTGGCGCTGGGAGTGCGGCAGCGCTCCCGCTGCAGGTTCGGGTCCTATATAGGGATGGCCGGTGAGCTCACTGGCTGAGCGCGGTGCGGCCGGTCTCAAAAAAAAAAAAAAAACACTGTCATATGTTCTTGTACTCAATACTACCATCTATTTGAAGTTTCTGGTTAGAGTTAAGTATATAGATTCCATGTATTTAGTTTCTTTTTTCAAATAAATTGTTTTTTCCAAGTCTTTATATGTCACCGCATAAAGACATATGTCTTTATCCAGCTATTCTTTGTTCTTCATGCATCTTTTTTCTTTTTTAAATTACTTTTCATATTTTCTGTGTGTGTCTTTGAGCCATCTTATTAATTTAGCTCTTCTGTATTCAACTTGGAAGAGGCAATTATAGAATCTTTCCAAGAAGGAGATTTAATTTTAATGATGTCTTACTAAAAATGAGACTAATGAGCTATATTAGAAAAGAGAAGCTTTTATAGTTTTCCATGAAGGAAAGGAAATACATTTTTAGGTGTTTTATTCAAAGGATAAAGTTTGTACAACTGTCTGTTTTTAAGCCAATTTGCAAACACTTTTAGACTTGGAAAATGCTTGAGAGGTACAACTTGCCAAATTGCTGATATTTTTGAAATTTGGACTAAGTTCTGGTAAAAGAATGTGGTTGAAGCCACACTGCAATTTACAGTAATCCTTTCTGTGTAAGGAAATGATCTACTTGGTTTAATAAATGCCAGATGAGTTTCTGGCTCCTTGATTATTACCAAGTTATTTAAAATTCAGGTTTCATTATTCAATATAGTAACGGCACCCCTCTCTCTGTGCTTGTGATGGCCAGTATGATGTTAAAATACTTTATAAAACTGAAACATTTTGGGAAAAAATTGCATTTTGTGCAGGCCATTTTGGGGCACAAGCTTATGATTTGGACAGTGCCTCAGCATTTGGCATGATCTGGGACTAAACAGTGTCAAGCATCCCCTGCTTGTGGCTGGTCTAAGCCTTAAAGGAGATCAAGTTGAAGATCCATAAGAAATTGTTAGTGCCACAAAGGAGAACTTTCTTGGAAGCCCACCTAAATATTTCTACATTTCTAATTGATTACTCCTATCTGTAAGAGAGTCTGAAAAATGTTTTTGGCTGGGTATGTCACTACTTCCAACAATATGGGCTTTCGTTACTGAGGAAGAAGAGTTGGGTTGACAATTAAGTCCCTGCCATGCTTGTTTTCTGATTGTTCCTTTTCATAGCATTTTGCTTTGTTATGATTGCAATCTGTTGCCTTAGCTCTTTGAGGATATTATAATATTATAGATTTTTTTTTTGTCTTCCTGCATT
>NW_007728212.1:117996-119196 GCF_000696425.1 Galeopterus variegatus
GGTAAGGTTTTGAGAGGCAATGAAGAGAAATGTGTAGCCAGTTCATTGTGTCTAACCAGAAGTCCAGTGCGTCTGTGTGTGTGTGTATTTTATTTCATTTCATGTTTAGGTAGAAAATTATTTTCTCAACATAGAAATGAAGGAAAACATCACAAATTAATTTTAAAGTCAATGGATAAGGAACATATTTAACACAAAGATTAACATCCTTAATGAGAAAAGAACTCAAATGAATTAGAAAAATCTAAGCAGAAATTTGGTGAAGGACATGAGCAGGTAAGTTACACACCCCATTGAAACACACGTGGCTATGATGTTGGGGGGTGGGTGGGGAAGGAGAAGGGGGCCCCCATCTCCGGACCCTCGGGAACTTCTGGCTCTGGCTCTATTGCCAGCCTGGTTGTTTTGGCAGTGGGCAGGGCTGAGGCCCATGGCCTGCTGTTGTCTTAGTTCCTGGGTGGGTGGAGGGGACTTCTATTTTATTTATTTAATTAATTAATTTTTTGGCGGTTGGCCAGTACTTATTTTAGATGTACATAATTGGAGAGAAGAGTAGAAAAACATGGATTGAATAAGCATTACAGTTATTGCTGAGGCATAAGTTCATAATTCTTCCCACCTTATTAAAATGAAAAAACAGTCCTACCTTATTATAAAATTGAGAGGGTTTATATAAATCTTAAATCTACACAATGTAATGAGGCAAAATTTACATCATGAGAAAGGGCTAGTGAATATGGGACAAGCAGAAAATGAACATAAGAAAGATAAACTGAAGCCGTAGATGAGTTAGAATTCTTTCCATATATTCCAGTATCTGGACTAATGATAGGTCATAAACTTAATCTTTCTGGCAGTTGATTCAGACACAGTCACAGCCCCCTCCATGCCTCTCACAGCCTGGCTTTTACCCACACTCTTCCATTCACCTGGAGGGAAGAGTATAGGAGAAAATGAGCAGTGCCCATGTAATATGTACTCAATAAATGAGATTTTCTTTTCCTTAAACTTCTGAAAAAAACCTGCCCCTTCAAGGGAAAAAAGGAAGCTAACATATATTGCTTATATAAAATGTCTAAGTTTCAGTCACATCATTTTGTTGTTTTTTTTCTCCTCTTCATCTTCTATCTCAAAATCTTTGATACATGCTTAGTTATGCTTATTTCTCGAATATTTCCTTAGGTCCTTTTTTGGGTTAAA